>NW_027151399.1:0-34480 GCF_019968955.1 Porospora cf. gigantea A | reverse complement strand
ATGACGTTTCCATTGGCTGTCCGAGGAGTCACTAGCTCGATTCCGTGCAGAAAAAAGAATTAACTGATCTATTGATTCCGTGCAGAAAACGTACATTAAATGAACGAAAACTCCACAAATATGTACGACCCAGCTCATTCGCTCCACCAATTCAATGCAGATTACAAACCTGTTCTACTCATCTGCAGCCTTATCCGTACAGAAAAAAAGGCGTTGTGTGAAAACAATGCAAACGACAACAAAGAAAATGCTCACGTGCGTGTTGGCGTGTGACGCTTGGGGGTGTGTGTGTTGGTGTGTGACGCTTGGGGGTGTGTGTGTTGGCGTGTGACGCTTGGGGGTGTGTGTGTAGGCGTGTGACGCTTATGTTTGGGTGTGTTGGCGTATGATGCTCATGGGTGCGTGTTGGCGTGTGACGTTTGTGGGTGTGTGTGTTGGTGTGTTTTCTTGAGTGAAATCCCGTTAGACAAAAGCCAGATTTACCATGTACGCGAGTCGCAACGAATATGACCGGGGAGTCAACACCTTCAGTCCTGAAGGTCGCCTGTTTCAAGTGGAGTACGCAATAGAGGCGGTTAAGGTAGGGTGCATCTCTATGCGGCATAAGCGGTAGCGTATATGGCGGATGTGACACTTTTCAGCTGGGATCTACGGCTGTCGGCATGAAGTGTTCCGAGGGGGTCGTTCTGGTGACCGAAAGACGCCTTCCATCCGCGTTAATCGAGGCAAACAAGGGCGACTTCAGGAAGATTCTGGAGATAGACGCGCATGTAGGATGTGCCAGCTCTGGTATAATAGCGGACGCCAGGACGATGATAGACCACGCTCGAGTGGAGTGCCAGAACCACTGGTTTAACTTCAACGAGAAGATGCCGATCGAGTCCGTCGTCGACTCCATATCCGACCTGGCTCTGGATTTCAGTGGCGTAGGACGGGCTTCTCGGAAGAAACGTATGAGTAGGCCTTTTGGGGCCGCTTTGCTCGTCGCGGGAGTAGACGCGTCCGGACCACACCTCTGGTCTACGGATCCAAGCGGCACAAACACCAGCTTCAAGGCATCATCTGTGGGATCTGCCCACGAGGGGGCGGAGAGCCTGCTCCTCGAGAAATACGAAGACACCCTTACGTTCGAGCAGACAGAGGCTCTGGCTCTGGAGGTTCTCAGGCAGGGCATGGAGGAGAAGATGACTCCGAGCAACGTAGAGGTCGCCTGCGTTCGTGTTGGCGGCTCCTTCCACCTGTATTCCCAGGATGAAATCCGGGCGATTATCGAACGTTTGCCCGAGCCTCTTGTGTGATTTTAAATCGTAACAAATATGTATTCGAAATCACCAGATCGCGAAAAGTCTTTTTGTTTCCAGAGCATTGCCACATAACTAGAACTTCCGTCGTCTGCGTTTTCCCTCGGACAGGCCCAGTTGCTGCTTCAATGTCGCCATGAACCGCTGTCTCGGTTTGCACTGGAGGTCAGGGAGTCTGGACTTGAACATGTCCAGAAGTTGCTCGTAGAAGATTTGGGAAGCATCGGAAAAATCGGATTGCTCATTATTTTTCCGGAATTTATTTATTTTTCCAAGGATGATGGGACTGTTGAGAAGCTCAGTGGTCAGTGAATCTTCAGGAATATCCTTCCTGAAGTTAGCTGCCATGGCTTGGAGAGAAGGACGCGGTGCAGAACGTATTGGGCTTGTCCAGTCCAACACTTTCACCAGACAGCGAAGGTTGGGGTCTCGGAACAGCCCACACCAGTTGACAAACGGAAAGCGTGTGGAGGCCTTGTGATGCACATTGGCCAGAGCGTCGAGCGTCGCGAGGCCACAGGACGGTTCACCGGCGGTTTCGGCCTCTTTCTCGCACCTGTTGAGCAGTTTCTGGCTCCTTTTGCCAAGTGCCTGTGTGAGGAGCAGCTCCATGACCAGGCTGGCGCTGATGTGCACCCCCACCACGTGAAAGATACTGTCCACGCCTTTCTTGGCAGCGTTGAGCTTGGCAACGTTGAGCTCCAGTACGGCTTGAAGCGTCTCCACGACAGAGGACTTCACTACAGCCAACCAGTGGGTCAGATCTTCAGCGTTCAACTGGCTTAGGCCGTCCACCCCCACACTCCGCAGAGTACCCTCGGCGTTCTTAGAGATCAGTTCAATGAGTCGGTGCCGAGGCTGTTCATCCTTCGACATCTCGTAGCCCTTCTTTGCATTGACGTTTCGGAGGGCAGTGTCCAGGCTGGCACGAAGAAGGGTGTAGCTGCTGCTGTAGAAAGCTAGACAGTGGTCCACTGACTGCTTTGCCGGGAGCTGGAGTCCGGAGGTGCTGTTGATGAGAGTTTTGATGACGCTGAAGGTCATGAGGTGCTCTTCAACGAAATTCTGAGATGGTTTTCGGTTGGCCGTCGCCAGAAGGGACTTAGGCATCGGTGCGATGCCACCACCAGGTAGCGTGGCCGCGTAGTCGTCGTCCATCAGAGTGGCCAACATGCCGAGCCCGCCCAACTCCACATCAGAGTCGCCGGAGTCTGAGGAGTCGTCCAATTTCTGGCGCTTCGCTGAAGGTGGCGAAATGTCTTCCGAATCGGAGACCTGCTCCTCGGAGTCAGTCTCGGCGTCTTCGATCTCCTCAGCCTCCTCCGCAGGAGTAGAGGCGTTCCCCACAGTCGCCCCAACGAGTTGGGTAACCACTTCCTCGCTGACTGCCAAGCCAACCAAACCCAACATGCCCGTGAAGAGCTCCTTGCAACGACTTAGTGCGAACCGGGATGCAGGACTCAAGGCGACATGCCTTAACGACCACGTCTCTCGGATCATTTCTGGTAAAACAGCGGTGAGGTTTTCGAAGAACTGCTGAACTTCGACAGCTGCTGCCGCATCTTCAGGGTTTCGGACCAGCTTTTCCAGCGGTTTGCGCAGCCCCTGACATCCACCGACGAACTCGCCCAAGGTGCCAATCACCGCGTCACCCCACCCACTTAGAAGAGCTCTACCTTCAGCCCAAGAGACTTCTTGAATGCTTTGCTTGTCCTGGCGGAAAGCCCGATGCATATCAGGGTCCACCATATCCTCAACGTCCTCGATGTCTTCGGCCCCACCAGAGGCGATTACGAACTCAGAAAAGACGCATGTCATCGATAACACGCCCATCAACCGCATGCCCAAGTGCACCAGAGTGCAGGTGGACTCGAAACCTTCGGGAAGCTTTCGTAGGACGGCGAGCAACGAGGAGGGGTCGGGGAAATCCACTTTAGAGACATCCAGCAACGGATGCGACGCAAGGTAACTGAAAATAAATGACAATATCAAAAACAAAATAAAATGAAAGCATAAAATCAAGTAGAAGCATAACCTACTGCTGGCGAAGTTCCTGAGAGTCATGAATCCAGTCGACGACCGTCCCACACTGAGTAGTTATCCTGCGGTCCTTGGAGACGTCGCAGAGCTTCATGCTGAGTCCGTGGAATCGGCGAAGCATGCTACAAATCACGAGCCACTGGGCTTTGGCGTCGTGCTTCTTGAGAACAGCGGACGTCACAGGCACAAGATCGGATGCCCGGAGCTTACACGTGAGCGGCGGAAGGATTCTAGAGAACAGCTTTTGCTTCTCGGACGTCCCCTGAGCTCGACTCATGAAGGAATTCAGGAGGCTCAAGGTGGCTTTGACTCCCAGCACCAACGGGGGTTGGAATGCGTCACGAACCAGGTCATCCGCGGTTACGTCTTGGTTGAGCGCAAGCGATATGGCACCTGCATACTTGGAAGCCATATCGGTCAGCGTTAGCGATATGACCTGACCAGCCTGTAGTTTGCAGACCACTGGGGAGTAGTGCAGGAGTGAGCATCCCCGAACGCCATTTAGGACGGAGGTCAATACCGCAAGGAAAACCTGAGCACAGTGTCGGAAGTAGCCCGTGTTCTGTGCGTTGTGGTGACTCAGCACTGATCGGAAGTCGGGCAATGCGTCAATAGCTTTGACGACCAACACTCCTCGATCCTCCGATGCGACACCGGGACAAATTTTTATCCCAACCAGCAGTTTGCACAGAAGCAATGTGCCTCTGACGTGTTTATGGCGATCATCCGGTTTCAGGTCCTCGAAGAGCTCGTTGATGACGCTGGCGACTTGGGATACCAAACTCTCCCGAGCGGACTGCTCCGCGTCAGACAACGATAGAACCACGAAGGTCTCTAGAAGAGGAGGGGCGTCGGGAAGCTCCGCGATCACCTCCAGAGCTTTGATGATGGATCTGTTCTCACCGCCTTCATCCCAGTCACGTTGAAGCAACGTCTTCCACTGCGGCGACTTCATCAGTTTACCACCAGCGGTGACGTTGCCAGAGATACGTGATCGGGCGGCCAACGTCAACAGGGCCACGAAGTTCAAGGAGTTTACCAACGTAATCTTCTGAGACTCAACCTGCTTACCGCTCTTACCCAAGGTTGCCATGGCCTGGTTTGAAAAACAACCGCCGAGAAGCTTATCAAGGCTGGACTTGAATACGGCTTCTGGTCTCGTGGTCTGCCCCAAGGCGAAGTCCACGAGCAGAGGGACTAAGGCTTGGGCGATTGCTGGCTGAACTGATGGTTCCTTGACAAAGAGGGCATAAATCTCGTTCAGGAAGTCGTCAACCACCAACTCCACCTTCTTTGAGCGTATCACTCCTGAATGCTCCAGCGGAGGAAGCAAGTAGACAAGCGCATGCGCAACCTCCGTACGGTCAAAGAGCGTAGACTTCGCTCCCATAAAGACTCGCAGCTGCTCCAGATATTTCATTGCCGGGTAATGTCGAGACAGCATGTCAGATGTCAGGATGAGGGATAGTAGCGGAGGGTAGTGCTCGCGAGATGCCCCTTCGGAGGTGAAGCAGCCTCTAATTGCCCGGTTGACGACGAACTCCAGATCAGGGTGCTCGGGAATGGCGGCCTTGCCGTTCTTGGGGTTGATGCTGACATCAAGTTTGGCCGGTAGGGTTTCCGAAACCTCTTGTAGAATGGCCACCACATGAGCCGTCGAGGAGGTTTGGACCGAAACAACTGGTGCAATTATTAGTATTTTATGAATGGTATTAAATAAAAACAAGTAAAATTAATTACGAACGTCCACTTACTTCCGCTCTCGATCTTCCAGAATAACGAGGGAATCTCTGCTCCGCTGTCAGTGAGACCGTAAAGTTCTTGAGGCGTCTTTATTCTGGGCTCGGACGAAACTGGAAAGGATAAGGCACCATACGCAAAGCAGGGGAAAGGGAAGGGTCCACGTCCCACACTCCCAAACACTCAGACAACAACTCCTACCTGGTCTGCTCGCGGTCCTATTCACTTTCTGGGACTTCACCATCCCACAAAAATACCTATTTTGCACTGTGTCCATTGGTAATCATCGGAACCGCTTGATCGGAATATCAACAGCAAGGGATTGTGTTCATTTGTTGTGTCATTGGGTTTCCCTATGGGGCAGATATCACCAGAGCTCTAGTACCCGCTACCAACTGCAGAGATATGTAGTCTGTACACGTACAAACACACACAAGCCGACGACGCAGAACAGATTATTAGTAAATTTCGGCATGCTTTCTTTGAGTCTGGCACCAGTGTACAACCACAACCTGGGCACAGTGCAACGAATCATGAATGCAGCCATGCCTGTCAGCTACTCCGAGACTATGATCAAGCTGATTTTTGATCCGCCGATATCGAAGGTGTTCAGTCGCATTGGTAAGGGATTGGCAAACTCTTTTGTCTGTTTATCATTTTTTTAGTTAAAAAATGTTTTTTCAGCATACCACAAGGACATTCCCATCGGAGTTCTGTGTGCATTCCCCCAAAATACCGCAGGCCCCCTCTACCGCCAAGACAAGCCCAACAAGAAAAAGCTGGTGCAATGTGAGGTCTACGTGGCGGGAGTTGCGGTGCTTCCTCGGTTTCAGGGCCATGGCGTCGGAACTCGGTTAATGGAATGGCTCGAAGGCATGGTGGCCAAGGTCAATGCGCTCGACGCAAGTACCACTGGGACGCACCACGACGCGAAAGGACCCAGGAGTGAGTGTGAACTGTGTTGTAGACACAGTTGCGGAGTCCGACGATGCAGCAGCCAGTGTCGGGGTTATGGGATGCCCCATTCGAATTACAAACATCCTTTTTCATGTTTGGGTGAAGAATGAAGAGGCCATTCGATTCTATACGGAGATGAACTATGTCGACACCAAGGTTATCAAGCACTACTATGAGCGGATTGAAGAGCCTCACGCAGTTTGTATGGAGAAGCGACTTGAATGATAGAGCAGTGCTACTCATTGGGAAGTGCTGGCGGGTCCGACATGCACAAAAAAGTAGGCGACTCCAGTTACAGCCAAAGTGAGCAGCGCGAGTCCCACGACCAACCAGACGTCTTCTCGCAGTCGACGGCTAATAACGCTTACGAGGGAGGAGGCCGACGCCACAGATGATCGAATGTCGAGCGCCTTTTTTTGTGCACCTTTCAAAACGGTGTTCTGGTTGACCAGATTGGCAACGGAGGCCTGACCTTGCTGTAGTAGGTAACTCACCGACTGCATGGTCTCCTGGAGACGGGCCCGCTCCTGCAGGGAGGCACCGACGGCGTCCTTCATTCGTTCCTGCTGCTCGTGGGTGCCCAGCAGCTGTCGTCGTCTGGTATCCGACTCCCGCGCGACCACCAAACCCAACTGTCGCTCTACGGCCGAGCGGAAATGGTAGTCGTCATTGGAAAACTGGCGGATTCGGTGCTCCCATAGCGGTACCTGCCGCTGGTTCAAGGTTCCCTTGACGCGGTCGAACTCGTTGGCAAGCTGTCGGGCATGCTGGGTAAACAGGTTTGCACTCATCAGAAGCCGCTGTTGCTCTGATGGAGTTAGGTTCTGATCTTCACTTGTCACCACCCTTGCTTTCTCGTTCAGCACTGACAGCAACTTCTCCACTTCCATTTGGCTGCGTTGGGTCTGAACATAGAGCGTGTTGAGCATATAATCTCGAGATTTGATTCTTTGGTCTGAGCGGAAGTCTCCAACGAAGTCAAATGTATCAACAACTCACACACTTGTTCAACATGCCTTCGGAACGGACCACAGCGCCCATCGCTCCTAGGAAGGGTGCCAGGCGACAGAAAACAGTGGTACAGTCTCCCTGACCCCAGAAGTCCAAGCAGTGCTGCAGGCTGGCCAGGTAACCAGGCAACTCCAAGTAGTTGCCAACGAAGAGGACGCGCTTTAGACCCAGCAGCTGGCAGTTGAAATGAGCAATCTGCGCAGTGTTGTAGGACATGAGGGTTAACACGGAGCGCGCGTAGTCTTCCTCGCATGGTGCCCGTTCTCCGCGTCCCGGCTGCAGTTTACCAAAGGAGCTGGCGATGGTCCCCCCTGATAGACCGGCGTGGGAATAGTCGCCGCCATAGATGTCCCGTACCAACATGTCTACACTGGCGTTGTCACCTTTCTGAGCGAGAACGAATAAATCGAACACGGAGCGGCCAGCGGAAGGACAGAGCATGGACCCCAGTCCCTGAACCGTGCCGCCACCTATGATTGAGCCTCCCACACGCCGGTAATCCTCGGCAGAGTCGACTTTGTGAAACGACACTCCCATTTTAATATTGACCAGAAGGAAGGGGTAGAGCCTGCGTGAGCGTCAACCACGAAACTCACTCATCCAGTTGCGCCGGTTGCGGTTTGAAGTTCTCTTCTGAAGGAGGCGCGCATCCAACTCGATTCATGGGTCTGGAGGTACACTCGTAGTTGAAAAATGCTTTCCCATCCAGTTGCAAAAAGTTAAGCGCTGCAAGAAGACACCTGATCTCCTGACAAAACACGACCTGAAAGGGTCCTACATCGTCGATCATACTTGAGGGGCTCATGCAAGGCTCACTTTGCAAACGTCTGTGCGGCGTCTCCTCTGGTCGTGCCGGCATGAGAAGCGTCTCAAGCATGCTCCTCAAGTTGCACCTGTGGCTGCCAGTCAGGGCCAACCGCACTGTTTGGCCTTGAGGAATCAGGTCGACGAACCGCCCCAACGCCAGTGGAACGTCTTGCATGTTCAGGATGAAAAGGTAGAAAAGCTGTCCACTTGCCACTCGTCGGTAGTGCTCTCCCCATAGTGTCACCTGAGACAGGAACCGCAGTACAAGAGCCTCGTCTCTGTATTGAGGGCATAGATCACCCTCGACCAGGGCGTCGAGTGCCTGTTTCCACTGTGGGGGCGGGAGCTCCTCTTTTAGACATACCGCAGCTCTGACAACGTTGGAGGTGACGTCCAGTCCGACGGAATTTCCCATAGAAAAGCAGAATATCACGTGTTCAACTTGTGTTCAGGCGTTTAGAGAGAAAGTTCACGAAGGGTGCCACTAAAATTATCAGGGACGACAAACGAATCACTTTCGGATGTGGGAAGCCGGGTACACTCCCCGAGGCGTAGCTGAACCGAACCGCGAAAGGTACCTACTGGTGATGGTTCCCTTAAGCTGCTTGATGACCCTCCCATACTGGGCAACGACTTCGGCATTGGGATGAGGTTTACAGCGAGGCGCTTCAGATATCGGCTCCAGTGGTGAGGCAAATGGACCTCTAGGCGGCGCCTCCACACGATGTCTACGGCGAGTCACTTCGGGTATCTGCTCCAGAAGTCGAGGCTGGACTCCTTCTGCACTATCCGTACTATCGTAGTGCGTGATGTTCGCAGCGGGGTTATTGTCGGAAACGATTTCTTCTATCTCAGGCGCTGATCCATCATTCTCCTCGAACTCTATTAATGTGACCACCTCTGGGGCGGGTTGGACGCGAGCGGCAGCGAAAGTGGTAGGCAATTCAGCCACAGGTGAGTGTGGCGGGGCGGAGGGAGGGGCGGAGGGATGCGAATCAGCCACAAGCGGAAGTGACGGGGCAGAGGGCGTAGGCATCACGATTTGATTCGGCTGCAAATATGTATCAGTTGAAGATGGAACCGGCAGCGGAGAGCCATACGATACCGCAGGCATCGCAAAGGTTTCACCGCCCATGTCGAAAGCCCTCCTAGTTCCCCTGTTCCGTGTGCCAGCCTTCATTCGGAGCCTGCCAAGAAGCAGGTCATCGTCGTCACGCCGGCTTCTACGCATGTGGCGAGTTGAGAACGCCATCTCACTGTCGGGAGTTGAAGGCGCCCACACACGGCGGCGGCGCATGGCCAATTTCTGCCTGCGGGGCTTCCTGTGACGGGTAAGCTTTGTGGTCTCGGATATCTTTTCGGAGCTCTCGTTTGACGGCTTCTTGGTGTCCTTTGTGGTTCTTTTCTTGGTGTTAGTTCTTTTCTTGGTGTTATTCTGTAGTGGGGCGGTTAAGTTTAAGGGAGAATCGGAAATTACACGCTTCGCCCACAGAGTGATCACTGGTACGGGTTCCACAACCATCAGTGGTGGCGCCGCTTGCACCACCATCGGAGGTGAAACAGCAGCCATCGGAAGTGGAACAGCAGCCGTCTGAGGTGGTGGAATGGTCACAGTCGCCATGGGCAATCCGCCAACTTCATCTGCGTGCCACGTTACAGTTTTAGCGTGGCCGGCCACGCAGATGCCAGTGCTCAGCAGTAAGGAGGTGGCAACTTGTGAAGTTTGGGAGTCGACACAAGTCAGCATTGTAACGAAAATGATGAGTTTGGTGGTGAGTCAGTACTGTAGGCAAGGTACTGGTGACCTGTTGGCGGCTGGGTGAATTGGTGCTTTCATTTCCTTGCGATCGGTAAACAGAAAAATTGATGAAATACTATTTTTTTCGAAATAATCCTAAGATTATATTTCGTTTTGGTAAATATTGATTTAATCTCCGGCGTAGTGCATTTCGTGGAAGGTGTCAATGCGCCTCCCTCATGTACAATCTCCACGAGCTCCCAGACGACTTCGCAAGGGGGACAACGCTCGATTCGGTAAATTCCGAGACGGTGTGGAGGTGAAGGGAGGTCGTAATGTGCGGTGGAAGGGGCTGTCTAGTAACACTCGGTCCAGTCACGGAGAGGAGATACCTCAGGTCTCGCAGTCGGCTTTGAGGACGGATCCAGATACCACTCAGATGTCATCCTTGCTGGTTCCAGGGTTACCATTCGCTGCTGGCTGGATCCCTCCAGAGGAAAGAGTTGCCAAGGATTCCCGCAGGTGCCTCAGCCAGAAGCTGGGCACGATGGAGTCGTCTCCACCTGCAAAGACCACGTGGTTAGCTGACACCCCTTCGACGCTTCTCAAATGGACGCACAAGGCATCCAAGAGACTGCGAGGTGCGAGGGCTACAGGAGATCGTTGGCTCCCAACGTTGAGGCCCCACCGAGCTTCGCCTCCGGTGAGCAAACTTTTTTGGCTGCTGAATATTTTCGCATCTTCACTTTATATTGTAGAATCGTGCTCCTGGTTCCCGATCCAGTTCGTTCACCAACGAGAGACTCGGTAGAGTGCGCAGAAGCCAAGGTGGTCCCGGCTTGATCTCTGTGCTTTTCGGACGCGCCTCTGCGCGTCGTCAGCCTCATGAACCGCAGTCTGCGAAGCCCAGAGACTGTTCCGTGGCACGCCCAGCCTCACCAACCCTGGCTGACCTGTCTTTTGGATCTCCTGCATGCACCCTTCGAGCATCGTCAGGTCCGGCTGGCGTCGCTCGGTCTCAGGCGTCGAGCCTTCAACCTCAGGCATCGAGGGCCCCCAGTGCGTCGTCAGCTCGGCCTCGGGCGTCAAGCCGTCAACCTCACGTGTGCAGGCCCCAGAGCGCGTCCCCCCTTGCTCTTCTCCTACCCGACGTCCCTTCCTTCTTAAACTCTTCCAGTCATTGTCTGGAAAGACGCAGACCCAGGAGCGTTCCCTGTACCCCCTCTCCGAGGGAGGATTCTGAGGAGGAGAGACGGCGACGCTGCCGGTCTGAGAATGATGAAGTTCTCAAGAAGCTCAATCTGACCATGATGCACTCATTGCATGCGACTGGAGACCAGGTGCCTGGAAGAGACGCATCGAGCGATAGATGGCCCTCTGTGCCGGTACGAATGTGCCCGCTCCAACTTTTCATTCTTTACAGCGAGTTTTACGGAAATCCGAAAGGCGTTCGTCTCCGTCTGCCGACAAAGCCTTTGGGTCCAATGGGGATGAGATTGCTAGGTACCTCCACTCATTGTTTAGTTTTGTTTACCGTTTTATTTTTTTTGTTGTAGTCACCACTCGTTTTACAGAGAGGAACTTGATTCGCCCAAGTCACCCACGGTAGTTGCATCTTTCAGTCGTCAACTGGTGATGTTCGCAGATCACTCCACCAAACTTCGGAAACTGACTTCACTGCTCAAGACTAGGGCCATGAAGATCCGGCCTACTCTCAAGGTAAGGAATCCTAATTTTGCGCAACTGCACTCCCGTTCAATTATTCGCGCGTGACTTTCGTTGCAGACGCAAGAATCTTCTTCGCCTTGCATGGATGGGGTGGTGTTCCCCTATTCGAAAAGAAGTCGGAAAGAAATGTGTGGCTACTTGCTTCGCATGTACGGAGACGTGCCCGGCGCTGGTAGGTCTTTCTATTTGCATTACACTGTTTTTAATTTTTGTGTTTAGGCCTGGAGACGCGCAGAATCAACAAGGAAGGTCTAGACATGATTATGAGATTATGCTCTGGTCGAAGCAGATGTGTGGTGACGGATGCTATAAGTGGGATAATAAGTTTCAAGTGGGTCCTTTGGTGTTGTGACATCAGACGACTCGGTTGTGGGAATTCTGGAACAGTCTACAGAGTCCTACTTAAGGGTGGCAAGGTACAGGTGAGCAGCAATTTATTTCCCTTAATTAATCTCTACTCCTTTGGATTTCTTTCCAATGATTTCTTCAATATTTTTCGGCAGATATGGAAGTTGCAGGCCTCTAAATTCGATTTTTCCCTGCGGGAGCTGCATGCTCACCACATGCTGACTAGATGTGTCAGCGTTTATCCCCGAACCTTCCCCGCAATCAGCACCGGGCTTACCATTCCCTTCCACACTGTGCTGCTTACAGGTTCCGACCGGCATGGGTAGGCTTAGACGTCACTTCTACACCCCCCGCTGATGTTATCATTTTAATTTTCGACAGCCGGGACGCGGGGACGCCGTTGGCCTCCTGCCTGCAAAGCACCTACACTGCCGCAGTCAACCTTACCTTTGCCGTTAACAAGCTTCACACATTTATGTAAGACCTTTTTTTTTGTATGAGTACTTTTTATTGAGTTGAGTGTGTTATTGTTTCTGATGATATCTTTCAATGGATCTCATTCCAGAGAGACAAACAAGTTGCACGACACCTTCGGATTGATGTTGGCTTCTGCCATTCTGCCTCAGCTGATGATGGCGCATGCGCAAGGTATGCCAACCATTTTAAAGTAGACCTACATCTTTGCAGGTATCATTCATTGCGACATCAGAATGGACAACATCCTTGTACAGGCATTGGGGCAGCGACTTCGATTTTCTCTTTGTGATTGGGGGAGGTCCATTGATTGCCACGCACCCATGATGGATTATAGTGTCCGCGGTTTTGTCGGTTCTGAGTTCCACCACGAAGAGTCGCAACCTCTGCAGATGAGGGAAGAGAAGCCGTGGAGCTTCGATGTGGATATTTTCGGGTTCGCCAATGTCCTGCATACAGCATTGACGCACAGGTGGGTGACGGAAACGACACAGACTCAGACCCATCATGTTAATCAAGTCCACTGTAGCAGGCCGTCGCTACCACGTGAGCCCTCTAAGGTGGGATCTTGTAGTATTTCCGTCTTCACTTGTGCCAGGTTTCGGCGGAACTTCCGCTTGAAATGGGATGAGTTTATCAACGAAGCGATTAATTTCCGACACCTAGCCTCCAAGTACATATGCGTAAGCCGTTACTACCATACCCACCGATAATAATTTTTCAGGACAACGAAACGCCTCTGGAAACGAACCGTCTGGCCTCACTTCGGCATCTCCACGCACTAGAACAAAGGCTTATACAGTTAGACACTGATCACCGAGAGTTGCACCCTCGATCCTCAGCAGATCTGAGCGTAATGAGTTTAATAAACGCTATGCTGGAGTGTGTACGAAAACACTCTCTTTAAATTGTGGTGGATTGAAAGTGGAAGGTCCCTCTCAGACATCGATTTCCTTCACCCTAAAAAAAAGGTTCCATCTCTCTAAAGTTCGACTCAACAACCTCACAACTTTCTCCGTCCCTAAAAAGTTTCATTCCGCCCTGACTCGAGCGTCATGGACCGAAGCATGTCCTCCAACTCGGCGTTCATCTTGTCGAAATCCTCTGGGTCCATAACGTCGTCCAAATCAAGGTCCTGTACCCTGGCCACATCGGCCATGGAGGCAGCCTTCTCTTTGTAGGCGGAGGACGAGATGGCTTGCGAGTCCCAGGCTGCCACGTCCAGACATGCCTCCTCAGGTTTCTTGATTCGGCAAATGAACACGGGGAACATGACAAGGTCGGCCTCCTCAATACCCTCGTAATTGTAGCAGTTGCCTCGGTTGTAATTCTGCACATTGTAACCGCTCACGATGTCTCCAACCTTGATGTGTAGACCGATGTGAGTGCGAGTTCTTATCCTATCGTCGTTTTGGCCCAAGTCTTGCACCCGAGCTAGCTCCAATTCGACAAGCCTAAACTTCCCCGTCGGTACCACAGATCCCGGAAATCGAGAGCTCAGAACGCTTACGCTCTGCGCCTGGCTCTTCTCTAGCTTGCGCTTCGAGCCTTCCAGATATCGACGCGCAGTACCTGTGGTTTTTACGTCGTTCAGCGCGATCTCCTCTGTGTCTAGAACCACGAAGTCCGTCAGATCCCTCTTTGTCATCATGACTTCGTAGGCACCAGTTTCCTTCCACCAATCCTTAGCCTTGAGCGAGGTTCCACGTAGCGTAAACGGGTCAATGATATCGATTTGCGAGCCGACACGCGTACAGAGCTGGATGGGTGGGACTCCTCCAAGTCTCTTGCAGGTTTTCGGTCCGATGAGGATGAGGTCGTCCTTACAGATCGGCGCAATCTCCACAGCGATGCTGTGCTTTAGGTGGGCAGTGGCGTTCTGCTCCTCATGGGTCAGGAGCTTTGCGCTTTCCATTTTACGGCAGGGGAAGTTCGAAAGGAGAAAATCAGCAAACCTCACAGCAGGGTTCTTACCAGAGAAGTGGAAATCCAGTCCATCTGTCTGGCTGTTGATGGCAATCGACTTCTTGTGGGCGTCGGCATGCCGAACCACATTCTCGAGGAAAAGTATCGTTCGTTTGTATGGAGTGCGCTGCCGTACATGAACGGTGGTGTTCAATGAATGAGGCGTCCATGCCAACGCACATTCACGACACTGCTGATTGGTTGGCTTGAACTCGATGGTGAGTCCTTGGCGTAGGAGCGCTTTTCCCATTACCTCCTTCTCTACCACTACGCGGACACGAATGAGGTTGTGGGAGGGATCCGTGTAAAGGAACTTGGCTTCCGTTACCTTGACCTTGTCTAGGTTTCGGACTCGTTTCAGGCAAAAAGAAAGCATCTCAGGGCTTTCCGGTTTCAGAGTCAGCCAAGGAGGACGGCACCACCGATCACACCCACTGCACTTCTGCAGAATGACGTGGCGCTGGACGCCTTCCGTGATGTCGATGTCGCTCTTAAGGCAGTTCATGCATCGTCGAGTGGGGTTAGGCGTCATAGGGGTGCCGCAGTCGCAGCATAGCATGGTAGGCAGACCATCCTCGCAGGGCGGTAGTATGACCTGGGTCTCGTCTGTGGACGTTTCGAGGGTGGACGTCAATGCGGCCGTGTCAGATTTAACTGCCATGCACTCCGTGTATGCCATCTGGAGCGAGGAGTATACCTGCTCCATATGGGCAGGGAGACCGTCATTGACAGGTTGGCATCTGAGGTGGTTGAGGCGGTTGCCACCATCCACCACCGCCTGATGCACCTGTCCCATGCGGCTGACCAGCGAACTCATCATGGCTTTCTCCTTGCCCACGACATGCCCGTAGTTCTGTATGGTGGCCTCGAAGCCGTGCAGTTCAGCCTGCAGGTGGGCAAGCATTTCTGCTAACTGGGAGAACCCTTGATCAACGTCCATTGGGAAATCACTAAATTCAACTGTGCGGACTTGAAACCGGGCAACGTTAGTGGCTGGCTCTCTACGCGTATGCACATGTGTGGTGTCCACTCACAAGGGCGGAATTTATCTCAAGAGGAGCTTGAGCAGACACTCAGTTCAGGCAGCAATGAGCAGCCAGATGATCAGGAAGCCTTACAAACCCCAACGCGGAGCTTTTCGGTGCACTGAAGTAAATCATTGTGAGCGTTGTCCGCCGGGAGTCCAAGAATCCCTGGATTTTTTATGCAACTTAAGAGGCGCACGGCTCCAGCAGAAAGACCCTCGAAGCATCCGAAGGTTCTCCTTGAGCCTATAAGTGGGCTGGAGTATTTTAAGATCCCGCAGTTCGCGGCCTCGGGATCTGGAGATGCCATGCGGAGAATCACGGCAGGAGACGCTGTTGACGAGCGGGGAGTCGTTCTCATGGAGGGGGACTGCCTGTCCGTTTTCGACGGACATGTGGTGCAAAGCCACCTGCTTCTGGTAATGGCGCGGTTTGGTGACAACGCGCCTAGCAAGGAGTCGCTACGGATTCTGAATCGCTACGTCGGATTTGTAACGACATCCTTCGCCTCATACTACGTCCGCGCGATTCTTGCGGCCCAGGCACAACACGCACCTGGGTGCTATGCTCGCAGCAACCATCGCGTTACCTCTCTTACCTTCCGGTCGAGACTGCAAGGAATAATCGGTTGGTTTCAGACCTGCGGATCCAGTGAGTTCGACGGATGGAAGGAAACTGACCTCTGCTGTCGCCCTCGCCGCACGGACCTCCCCTGGTACAAGAAATGTTTCAAGGAGAAGATCTTGGCCGTGCTATGGCCGTTACTGGAGGACACTTCCAATCTACAGCCTTTAGTGGACCTCTGCAACAATCAGGAGGTGTTTAAAGCGTTGCAACTTCCCCCCCCTCCTACGACAACTAAGCTCCTGTTCGGAGTGCCTCCCACTGCTTCCTCCGATTTCCCACTTGGTGCCTGGGCCCAGAAGTCACAGTTGGTGGCGAAATCGTTCGTTGGCTCCGTCTTCAGCACGCTCTACCGAGACGTACCGCACTTGCAGTCTGCCGTCGCGGCGGAAATTCTTCGCTTCTCGTTGTTGATGGTAGATGAGGTGGTGGCGCTGGCACAGAAGATACATTCGTCTGCAGCAGACGAGCTTGTCTGGCCTTCGCTCTACATCAACGCGATTGCAGAGCACACGATCCAGAAGCTAGGCCCCATGCTAGCGCTGGACTTCGTTCCCTCGGAGTTCAGCCCTGGGACTCGCTGGTGTTTCGATGGTGACGCGTTTCGACGAGTGGAGGTGCCAGGGCCACTAGCAACAGATGTTGTCCGCTACGAACCGGTTCAGAGCCCGTCTGTTAGGCAGCCTGCCCCGCTGGAACCCTACAATCTGCCCATTGTTGAATTGTTGGAGTTGAGTGACGATACGATGACGAGCGAGGCAGGGTGCCAAGCCGTGTTTAAAGCATTCCAAGACAAACTGGATGAACTGCACCCCTTAGAAAGCCAACCAATCTCTGACAGCGCCCTCTTCGTGCACTTCAAGCTCAAAGACGCCTTATGGGATGCAACCCGGCTGACGTGCACATCCAAGAGTCGCACTTCAATTAGCGAACTGCTTCAGGACCTGCGCGAGCATTACGCCCGGCTGCCAGCTGACTCGGAGGAGCTAGCTGCTCATAAAGGTAGAGTGGAGCAATTTCGGAGCCTACAGCAGGCTGTAAGTCGCGTTGGGCGAATTCAACTGATGTTGACGGAACTCGAGTGAGGGTCGCAAAAAGGCGCGTCGAAGCTTCGAAATTCAAAAATCCAAAAACATGAACCACTTCTGTCCTCGCGTTACAAGGCAGCCCAAACAAGGGATCGTGGAGGTGCCCACTCGATTCCGACGGGAAACGTCGTTGCCTCTCTGTTGCAGTAACTGTGGCAGTCGACTGTCTACTGTTACCTTAGACAGCCCCGTGTCGATCTTGTCAGATTCGAAGTCCTTGAAGGAGGACCTTCAAGAATCTTTGCGCGGCATGTCGGAAGCGGTGTCGGCTCTGCCGCTGAAAGATGCCATCGAGATATCGATGCGACGTTAATGAATGAACAATGCTCTCGCTATGACGACAGACATCTCTCTCGCTATGACGATAGACATCTCCGCACACAACACGCACTTCAATATTCAATCCCCTGTTGCAGGTTCTGGACGACGTCGTACATTTTAGTGCTAAATGAGTGGCCCGACTTGACGATCAGCTTCTCAATGTACCTGATTACCTTGGTTTTGGGTAGGTCTGGGCGAAACCGATTCCGGAATGATTCTAAACTCTTCTTTCGGAAACATGGAAGACCTGAGTAGATCATCATCCTAACAAGAGGCACTAGCAGGTGGGTAGCGTCCCTGGCAGCCAAAAATCCCTGGACGAACAGCTCCTTGAAGCGCAACACGCGGGAGCGGGGTTTGGGTCCCGCCAGCAACAGCTCCCCCATCTCGGACGTGAGCTTGAAGGGGGCCTTCTCGAATCCCAGATCCCCGCCAGGAGAAGAGTCGAAGAGGAATCCGAAATCGATGTGCAGTACGTGCCCGTCCGCTGTGTATAGCAGGTTGCCGTTGTGTCGGTCTTTGATTTGGAGAAGATAGGAGACGATTCCGTATCCAACCAGCGAGCGCAGGAAGTTGTCTTGAGCCCTTTCAAACCCGCGTGACTCCGGAGGGCCGTGCTCAGCCAGGTAGTACTCCGTGAGCGAGGAGTACCCTTTCTGGGCGATTTGATGTCGGGACAGGGCCTCCGGAACCACTTCGATAACGCCTCCAGGGTGGCCATTGGTGGAAAGAGGGACTATTTTGTACGGCTTAAGTCTGATGTCCAGGTTGTTCATGTGGAAGGCCGCCTGGCAAATCTCTATGAACTGCACTGCCAATTGATCAGTTCGGAGGTCATCTCTGGCCTTGAATATCAGTTTGAGTGACTCGCAACCTCCGGCGTCCGGCTGTTTGATGAACTCCACGAGCAAAGGAACTTTGGCTGCCGACTGCATTATTCGGACGGAGGCCCCTCGAGCGCCAATTAACTGCCCACAGCCTTCTCGCGATGCGAACTCGATGACGGAGGACACTGGCTCGAAGCTGACGTCCGTGAGCATGTCGGAGTTGACGCTGGAGGTTGCAGCTTTGGACAGCGGCGACTTTGACCTGAACATTCTATTGCGAAGGGTGGGTTTCTCGGGGACGTCGCATGCCTCTGCTGCCTTTTCCCGGAAAGAACTCTCAAACGTACCAAGGAATACGTCGTGCAGTCTGGACGGAAGGAGGTGCTCGGCGTAACTCTGCTCCTGGGGTTGGAGACTCACAAGGTAGTCGGAGACTGCGCAAACACGCTTGAATGGGTGCATTTCCGCCTCCTCCACGCCTATGTTCTGCAAGAGGCGAGCGAGATGACCCTGTACCTTGGCAGTTTCAAGTCGCAGTTCCAACTGCCAAGCCACAAGAAGATTACCTGCCTTTGATTTGGCGATGCGTGCTAGCTCAGCCTCTACCCAAACGCTCACAGGAGAATCTAGCATGGTGATGGCCTGAGGGATGAATTCCAAAAACGTATCCGGAGTACGGAAAAGAGGAAGGAGTAAGCAGTCTGAATCTGATATTCACAACTCCCTCACCTGACGAGATCATCAGCAGAAAGTTTTCCATGCTCAAACTGAACGGCGAAGTATGAGTCCAAAACAACACGTCAGCTGATTGCATCCAACCGCAGAAGGTTTCCTTCTGTAGCTGGAGGGACGAGAGTGCAAGTGTAATCAGGCGGGCGTGAGGATCCACCAGTATCTCCGGTTGTAGGGAGCGAGCGACTTTCGCTGCCGCAATGGAGGCCGCGAACGACTCATGAGATGGAAAGGATTCCAGTAGCACTCCAACGAGGCCTGGGCGAAACCTCCAAATCGACGTGACGAACGCCGTCCAGGCACTCACGCGTGCCTTGACAACGGGGCTGACCGCTTCCTCGTGCGGAGATAGTTGATAGACCACGGAATCCCCACGAGTCAGTAAGTCGGCTCGAGGGTTGGGGTCTGTAACCTGGGCAACCGCGGAGGCGGATACCCATTTTCGACTGCGAACCTTGATATCCTGCTCTGGTGCTGTGCTGGGCAACAGCACTGGACATGCGGAGTCTGCAAGGGCGAGGAGTTGCAACAGCTTCAGTAGGCAACGGAAGTCTGCCTGAGTGAGAAAGGTGTTAGCACAGACGCTAGGATTCGACTTCGAAGACAAACCTAGGCTAAGTGAGACTCGGCGCCTAGTGCACCTCTCCGGTTCAGGGCAATTCAGCCTGAATCGGGCCCTGAGACGAAAAGCACTCATCGGATCAGCAGATTTGGCAAACGCCTTGAGAATGCCGGGCACCTCAAGACGTTCACGAATAAACCGACTGTATAGTTCCCGCAGCGCCGTACCAGTCGGAATGGACGATACGTCCTCCACGCCCAATGTTGACGCGGTTCCCCAGAAATGAACGAGAAGCAGCACAACCCGCACCTGTGTGACGGTTTTCTCAGGTTTGGATACTGCCGGTGCAGGGTCGAATATTCCTGTTTGAGGCTTGATGCACCGATTGCAGGTTACGGCCGGAGACGGCAGCGGCTCCACTTCGTCGGCTAGCGAGTAGTGCATCAGAGTAAACAATAGCGCTTGCCAAGCGATCTGGGACAGCTGCCGACTCCGCAGAGCTCGACCGATAGCCGTCCATAAGGAGCAGGTGTGGCGCGCGTGCTGCTGCCCAGACAAGAGCGAGAGGAAAACTGCGCCTAGACGAGTGCCGCAGCAGTACTGCGGGCTCAGTAGATCGAGGACGCTGATAAGCGCCGTCACCCCGAGGTCGGCAGGTCGCTCCGTGTGGGTATCCTGGGCGTAGACAGGATAGGACTTGTCCAGTGTTCTACGCCGGATATGATTGTAGCTTTCGGCGAACGCCTCCTGCCGGATGCTGTTTGCGAAGCGGCTGGGATGCGACAGCGGTGGAAGATCCAGCAGACTCCCATCAATAGCTGACCAGCTGGTTAGGACTGAGTTTACTACGGCGTCTTGGGAGCACCCCGTGTAAGCAGCCAGATTCTTTAGCGATTCGAGTGAAACCTGCACTTGAGAATATGACGTGGAAGTGAACAGCGCATCAAGCCTCTTGTGGAGTAGAATAACCGGCAATAGTCCCACGCGCCGCCTTGTGTCGCAGTTGAGCGCGATGCCCATCACGTTGGACACTCCGGGGCCGTCAGGCACCCACGGGGCCTCGACGTTGACCAGAAGTCGAAGGGCAGGCACAGCCTCGAACGGAGTGAGGCAGATGTCTTGGATAAGACTGACAGTGTCGATGTAGGTCCGCCATCGAGTGCAGATAGGCGACAGCCCCTCGAAGAAACTCGCAGTAGACGCCGTAATTTCCGTGGCCAATGCTTCTCCAGCCCCCGGTCGGCTGGACGCGGCGCGAGCGATACCTCGATGGACCACCGCGGCCAGAGCCGCCTCAAAACAATTCAGAGCGCCCTGTCGAACAAGCCACTGCCGACCCATCCTCGTCTTTAGCAGGCCCAGGCATACCTCTGGGTTGGCGGCGACGACGTGAGGGTTGTCGGCATAAATGTCGTTCCAATCGTGAATGAAGGCTGCAAGCACGGAAGAGCGCATAAGCGTCAGATCTACATCTACTCGAAGTCCTCTAATGCAGTTCAGGGTCACGTCCGCCAGTACAGTGGGAGAAAAGCTGTCCAGGATGGTCTGCGTCGACCACGTACACGCATTGGAGACAGACCCTCGAACAGGATCCATCTCAACCACACTGCAGAGAACGCGACTGCTACCGAGTCGGAAGAGGAGGGTGAGCAGCAGCAAGCGACAGAGGCCTATGTCTTTCGTTCTTTTGAAGTCAAGTCGGAGGAACGGATGGTACGGCGGAAGTGCCGAGCGAAGTGCAGTGATCACTGCAGACGTAGTAACTTGCAGCAGGCCTTGACACTCCAAGCAGGTATGCGCCAAGTCATCCAAGAGATCTGGCTGTTGCTTGAAAAGAATTAGGCAGAGGTCCGAGTAAGAACGAGCAGTTTTCTTCGGATTGTTAGTGCTTCGGAAGGCCACGTCAGTCATGCGGCCAAAACCCTCCGCAAAGATGTATAGGCAAGCCGCGAAGAGGAAGGGACGGCGTTGCGAAGGCAGCCCTAGGAGGGTTCCCGCAGCAGCGGGGCGCAAGAGGTCTTGTACGTCACGCGGGCAATCAGACTCCCTATCTCGGTAGAGCAATGAAGTTCTCAGAAATTTATGTGCGCTTCCGGCTACATGGCACCTTGATGACGGGAAGGCAGCCCAGCTCTTGGGAGGCACCCATGTGATGTCTGCCCCCCCACTGTTGAGACACGCGCAGGTTAAGCAGAGAATGACCGCACTACGAGCCGGAGACGACTGCAGTACATCAACGATCGCCTTCTCATCTGGATGGTGACTGTAGATAAGCAAGAGGCGAAGGACAGCCTGGTCGTACAGCTCCCAGCACGAGTGAAGTGCCAGTGCTTGGACTAAGAGCAACAGATTGTCGTAGCTGAACGAGTTCCAGCTCTCACACACAATCGCAAGTAGTTTGGGGGCAGAGGGGTGCCACTTAATGGCGCTCCGTTGGAGTACGGTGTGGATCGGTTGCATGGCTGTCGGGACTCTCAGGTGGCCCAGTAAGGAAAACGCCAGACTTTCTCCACTTTGGAAGCCAGCCAGAAGCAGGTGCTCCATCTGCAGGCAGTCCTCCGGACGGACATGAGGCCCAACGCGCTGAACAGTCTCAGAGGGGAGCACGGCCAAACAGAGTTCCAGCAGGGGAGGGAGAAGCAGGCTGAGCGTGGCTCCAGGCGTCTGGGCCAGCAGATCCCGCAGCCCGTCAGCCAGCCGAGTGGCTTCCGTAGGGGAGAAGTCCAGGTTATCCAGAGAGTCCAAGAGGTACAGCAAGGGGACGGACTCCATCGACACCTTCATGTTCATAAACCGCGGCACGAAGTCAGAGGTAGTCGTAACCCCACGGGCCAGGGCACTCAACTCCTTCTGCTGGGACCCGTGGCCAGGAGTTTCTACGCTACGCAAATAGGTCGAAACGTAGTGTACCTTGGAGATCCGCTCGCGCCCTTCAACGGCAACATGCACACACATCGCTATAAGAGCGATGTCAAACCTGCAGAGGATGAAAGGATAATCTAAGGCCGCACACTCACCTCGGAATTTGCAGGCTCATGCGATGTTCACAAAACCTCAGACTACCATCGCAACCGCGAATAAGGCATAGGAGGGCCTGTAAGTCCTCCGCCAGCTGCGAGTTCACAGGTTCCCTCCAATTTGGCAGGCGATCGACCAGTATTCCGTAGGCCATTAGCAGAAGGGTCTTGCACTGGTACCTGTACTGCTCGAGAGTCCTGCCGGAAAATGACGCTCGGTATGGAACCAGAGTCAAGATGGCCAGCAACCCAACCACATGCAGCAGTTCATCGTCCGCCAAGGGCCTCTGCAGCATGAACCGCAGCAAGTTCAGCATTCGGGCGTCTGCTGGGGCCGAGTGCCACCTCGCAATGCTGGCTGTGAGGTCTCTGAACAACTGTACCACGCCATTCATTGCACTCCAGTTTTAAGCAGCAAATTGTCAGTTGAATGTGGCGAGTGAACCGTAGACCAACCCAGGCAACAGTCGCCGCAGTGAGCTGCTACTAGATGCGACGTGATTGAATTCCTAAAAAGCGCTGTGAATGCCCCAAGTATCTGTATCTGAGGCCTTGTCCACGATCGCTCAGTGCCTGTCAGGGGAGAACCGCAACCCAACAGATATTCCTCAGCTGATGAAGTGCTTTGCTTATGGCGCGAAGGAGCTGAAGCTGCTAGAAAGGCTAATCAGCACAGTGGGGTTGGGTGGCAATAAAATCCAGAAGCCTCTATCACCCATGTCGTTGGCAGGCATCGCAGATGAAAGTGACACGCCGGTCACCCTGAGGGCTCTTGATGGTGGTCGGACGCTAGCTATCGTTCTAGCCAGACAGAAAGCCGACGCTGAGGACGTGCCGGAGCGGCCAACGTCCTGTAACGAAGTATTTCGCGGCATTCCTACAGGACTATTGGAGGAGCTGGATAGAACTGAACTTCCAGCTTGGTTGGACCAGTGGCTTCTTCCAAAATTAAATGAGTCTGCAACCGAGTACCTTCCTCCGGCTGGGAGGCGAAACGCACAAGCCATAGGCATTCGCGAGGTCGTCAGCTACAGGCACGGCGTTATGAAACGCCGGAAGGGAAGTCCCGATGATATGCTCACCGAGAGGTCGATACTGCAGCAGGATTTCATCACGACAGGGAGAGCGTTGGGCATACCGCATAGTGCTCTACTGAATGTGCTGTCTCAGTCAAGAAGCACAAGCGGTAAACTCTCGCCCTGCAGTCACAGGGAGACGACGGAGAGAGAGCCCGAGTCGAATGCTTCGAGTTTACCCTCACAGCCTCTCCCTTTCACAAGAGCCCCAGTAACGGCATCTCAAAAGTTGAGTCAGTTGAAGCGGAAAAGTCAGTGGCACGCCTACATCTGGTTCTCGTCTTGCCGACGGCCCGAGTTACTGAGGTGCGGCGTATCGAACAGGCGGATCCAGACCATCGCAGGTCAAGAGTGGGTTGAGCTGCAGGTGGATGAGGGGAAAATGGCAGTCTTCTTAGACACTGCGCTAGACTTCTTAGATAGATGGCCATGTCCAGCGACATTGAAGACTGTGGAGTCGTCTACGAAGTCCGCACAAGCCAAGCTCGCTCGTGCTGAGTACAAGCAGTACTTCGGAAACGTCATGAGGACTCCGTACAATTACTGCTCGTCGAACGGTATTCTGCAGTTCGCTGAGGAGAACCCCGATGACGCTATACTGACCGTTCCGAATCTCGACAATGTGACGCCGCTCACTCGCAGAGAAAGTCGACGGGTAGAGCTGCCCAAGTTGTTGCATCCTGAATGTCTCCGACCTCAGGCAAAGCCGACTACGCCTTACGGGATATTTCCTCACTATTGTGCGTTGAGCCTTGCGGGACTTCCACAGGAGAACGCACTGGTGAAGGAATTGCTGTGGGTGACATGTCCTAATCTGATGCAGGCTGGTGGCGTCATGCCTGACCGAGGGTATGCCATATTGGCTGATCGAGGGGGACGGGTGGGACTTTATCTCACTGCCGTTCATTTGGGACGAGGAGGTGGTCAGACTGGAGGTCACGATGGGTGGCGCTGTGGGCAAGATGGATCCGCACCAGTCTGTGCTGGTGGCAGTTGACGTCGCTGGAGACGTCGTTTGGCGGCATGGGAGGCTTGAAACGTCTAATGAGGATACCTCGATTGGCATTGTAGCTGATATGGGAGAAGTCACACTGAATCCTGGAAACGAACTACCTTCGTGGTTGCCTGTGGTGGGTGCGCCTCAGGAAGGTGCTTGGCGCACTCTACCGGACCCGTCTTTAGTGGAAACGGAAGTCATAGGCCCAGGATCAGTGGTGGTGTTCGAAATGCAGAAGGGTCTTTTGGCTGAAGGCCGCGTTGTTGACTCTGACGGCTACCAACTTCATATGCAGTCGATGGAGACAAACGACAAAATGTTCACAGACAAGTCGCACCTGGTTGGAGTGCTCGACTGCCACTTCGACAGACCTTCTGATTCGTGGGTGCTACAGTTGCCCCAAAGGCCTCCCAAGAGCATGCCAAACAGCTTAGCAGGTTCTCTGCTGAGCATGACAGGTACCAGAGTAGTAATGCTAGTCAGTCGCAAGACGGATCTTGTGCAAGCCCGACAGGAAAGGGTCTGGGAGTCGGGGGAGCACATACTGAGCTTACTCTGCCCTCCAGAAGGAGACGAGCCAAGCTTCAAACGACGCAAGGTCGCCGATTCCTTCTCCGACAGCGCGACACCCCTGAAAAAGGAACGCGGCAATTCAACACCAGTGAAGGAAGAACGGCCTTCAGACGAGATCCCCAAACGAATCACCCATAGTATCTCGCGTAATGCACATAAGGCTCTGAGTCAGGATGGGACGAGGCTATGATTTTTTTTGCAGGTCTCAAGCCTGTGACGCATGTTGAATTTATCCGGTCCGAATAGTACCCAAATTTGCGAGTCTCTCCGGAGTGTAGATCCTCCAAATGTTCGTCACTAGATTAAAGACTCCTCGTAAGCGCAGCCATTCTTCTTGCAGGATCGGCGCAGATGCATGCAACCACCTATCAGAGCCAGGAGAATGACAGTTAAGAACTAAGAACAGCGACACCATCACAACGGACTGAACAGGCAGCTCAGTACTAGTTTGTGGAGCAAATGTTCGTCACTAGATTTAAAGACTCCTCGTAAGCGCAGCCATTCTTCTTGCAGGATCGGTGCAGATGCATGCAACCACCTATCAGAGCCAGGAGAATGATAGTTAAGAACAGCGACACCATCACAACGGACTGAACAGGCAGCTCAGTACCAGTTTGTGGAGCAGGAGCAGTAGTAGTTGGAGAAGCAGGAGCAGTAATAGTTGTGGATGCTAGGGACAGCAGCTTTTTAGCTGCGTCCTGGTGCATGGTCGATGCACGACTTACCAGCTCCGTCAGACTGCTACTACCCGCCATGATGGCAATGACAGGCATAAATTGAGTCTCGGCTTCTTTACTCAAGCGCATCTACCCGTTAAATATGTGTTTTCGCAAATTCATGAAGAACAGAAATCTTTAGTAGCTACAAAAGGAAAGACATGCGCTGCTGGTTTAAGATGGATTCGGTAACGTCACAATTTCAACGGCTATTTACACACTTCTCCCGCTGTCACCTCAGTAGGATCCGACGTAATAGGAGGTAACGTCAACGGCTATTTACACGCTTCTCCCGCTGTCACCTCAGTAGGATCCGACGTAGTAGGAGACAGGACTATGCACTGCACGGCGTGGGGGCCTTCTGCGCCTGCGCGCCTTTAGTGTAAGGGCAATCAGCAAGATAATGACAGCCACTGTAACGCTAAGGGCCGCCAATACAAAAGTGGATGGGGTTGCTGGGGCGGGTGCAGCAGTGGTGTGGGGAGCAGCAGAAGTGGTGGATGGCGTGGCACCATCAGTGACGTTGACGGGTGAGATTCGGGAACTCAGGTGGCCTCCGCTTGTCAGCAGGCCCTGCAGACCGAAAGTGCTCATGCTGGCCATGAGTGGCGCCCACTTGCCTTTTGGGGCGTGACGTCTGTTAACACGCATCTTCAATTGGATATATTGTGTGTGATCGCGACTCAGATACAGCAAGACAGTGAGACAGGGCCTCTTTGATGGTGATGTAAAATACTTATCACGCGGTCCAGCAGCAGTCTGCGAAGTTTGATGATTTTGATGGCACTCAGCGCACCCACATGCGGCAGGGCTTTGGCCTCAATATTATTACGTGCACTGCATGATGCTCACTGTGAAGTTCGGCTGGTTCAGCGACAAATCGGCAAATGCCACGGCTATACATTCTCAGCCTCCTGACATTGGGGCTCCTCCCTGTGTTCTCGGAGACCAATGACGTTGTTTCTTCGATAGAGTCAGATGTAACCTGGTTGGGCATTCTGCTGGTTTTGCTACAGGGCCATTCGTCGTGCACTCCTTACGTGGCAGAACTGGACATCGGGTCAGCTGCGAATCAATTAAAGTGGAATATTCAGGTACGAAAAAAAGGAAAATCGATCATCAATTTTTATTAATTCTTACGCTACATCCTGCAGACAGGATCCTTGACTTACGGTCCGTCTCTTCTCCGGTCTACCCTAACACTCCTGCGCTCTGTGCCGTTTACAGCAAGCATCACGCCCAGTCTCCTCTCGCGAGAGCCCCTATCAGCCTTGGTTATGGAGAACCCACCGCGACTGCCACCGACGTCGTACCTTTTGGAGTCGCTGCACGCACTGGAGGAGGAGTGGAGCCCTGTGGAGTGCCAAGCGGTGGTAGGGCAGCGTGACTGCATTTATTTGGCTCTCCGAAGACGTTCTTCGCCATACTGTCTTCCAGCTTTTGTGCTCTCTTGCCAAGTTCAATCAGATGGAGTACCGGATGCTTCTGTCAAAGGACGACCCTTCAATCCGCATCACTGACGTGGAAGACGATAAGCTGGACGACTTCGTCACTCTTCGCAACGCGTCCCGCTTCGCGAAATTCCCAGTGGTGAACTTCGAGGTGATCCGGTACGACCCTCTGACTGTGGATTTGCCGGCAGCCCAACGTGTTGGCGTGCGACAGGCGCCGCAACCATACTATAACCTCCGTGACGCTGGCGCCAACTTCGAGAAGGCCCTGACTCCCATACGCAAGGGAAGGGCCATGGTAGTGGACTTGCTGGGATACGGCGGCGAAGGGGATGTATGGGCGGTGTGTTATCCAGGCGAAGGCGGCATCGAATTTAAGGCGCTGAAAACATACAGTAGAAATCGAAAGAAGTACAAGAATAGAAGGACGTAAGCAGAAGGATATAATTATTAATATTTATTTATTATTTCCAGATTGGAAATGAAGAACTGGAAAGCGTTTTGGGAGACCATTCGTTGGACAGACATTCTCGACAGGCAGCGATTTATGGTTCCTGACGAAATCTGGCGCATAGGGACGCAGTCGACCACTGATAGCCGACTGTCGTTACCGTACGCTACTCTGATGCCGATCATGCTGGCCTCTCTTGACAATCTTGTACGCATTGCTTTTATTTTTTTGTCTTATCTTTTGGCAGGTCACGGACGCGCCCTGCCTGTCCGAACGCTTCCTCGCGCGTCTCTCCTTTAAGATTCTCTTGTCTCTACTGGACATTTTCGAATTCGATCTGGTGTGGTACGACCTAAAAACCAGGAACGTACTGTTGAAGAAATCAGAAATTCAACAAGGCAAGTCACGAAATGAATACTTTATTGGTTCCATATTTATTACTCAATGGCTCCAGTTGGCCCGTACCTACCATGTTCTTACGACTGGTTGGATTTTGTTGTCACTGACTTGGGCTTCATCTACGAGGAAGGGTGGAAGATGTCCTTGCCCGGCCCAGGTTCAACCAATTACCGCCCTCCTGAGGTTGTGTTGGGAACAGGATGTGAGGACCAACTTCCAGCGATTGTTGTCTAATTATTTCTCAGCTGTTCCTGCTCAATCTAAGTCAATGCTCTTCTCGTACGGAGTGACCTTGTACTTTGCGGCCTTCAAGAAGTGGGTTTCATGGTAAATTGTTCACCTCTTTCAGAGTCCCCTTCAAGGAAGCACAGTTTCAAGAGCTGAAGGTTCGACATTTTCCGAAATCACCACCTGTGGATTTCCAGGATTCGGATAATCAGTGGTCCGCCGAATTCCAGTGGGTATTTGAAAATTATCCAATACTACTATTGTTAAACCTGTATAAATTTACAGTGATCTTCTTCGACGAGTTCTGCATTTCGACCCGGAACGGCGTCCGACAGTAGTGGAAGCTCTCCTTCATCCTTTCCATCTTCGGTGAGCACCGCAGATGCCGCTGACGCAGCTTCGCCAGACCCCTTGTCCACGAGTTCCTCGAAACCAGTGGTCATCGGAGGCTGGTCTGACCACTGCGCAGTGATGGCTAGGAGCTGGCGACGAACGTTGGCTCGATCTGTCAGGTAATGAAGGTTAGCCGTTTTTGATTTGGATGCCACGGCACCAAAGTGGAACTTCAGACCCACGTTAACCTCTGAGACGTATGTTTGAATTGAGTAGATTGCAGAGTAATGGCAGAAAGGGCACCGACCTGAGAGATGAACCAACTGAGCTGCAGGCTGGCTCTGAGTCCTGGCCCTCTTGTTGCGTGGTTGGCAAACATCGACGGTCACCTTTTTCCTGTCAAGTAGCGTCTCCAGCGCCCACGGATCTGTTGAGGACGCCTCTGTCATCCCTGCTTCTATGACGGGTTTGAGATCCATGTTGTATGGTAAAAAAGCCTGCACCACTTTTGATAGTCGGCGGCATATACGGATGACATGGATCAAGTCCACACTCATCGAGGACGGGCTCTGCAGTGGACCGTAGCGCCTATATTGGTTGCCCCACGGCGGACTGAGATATGCCCAGTCGAATCGGACTTCCTCTCGAAAGCAGCGGGCTAGAAGGTGTGCGTCACCCCGGATGAAGTCCACGCGGTGGGAGACGCCGTACACACGAGAGTTAATGCAAGCTGGTAAGGGTAAGGGAGGACTAATTAAAAAAGGGAATGGAACGCAACTCACCATCGCGGATCGTCTTTTGACTGGATTCAACTCCGATGACGTAGCCCATCCGGGCCATAGATATGCTGTTGCCCCCAACACCAGAGAAGGCGTCCAGACACAGAGAGTATTGTGGAATGAGGCTGGCGTCTTCAATGGCGATGGCCTCCGGCGTGATGCTAGAGGCGATTTTCTCAGAAAATACGCACCCCTGATCCGCTTTTGAGAATATCCAGTGACGGCGGAGGAACCACCGACGAGCTCTGCGAGGAGTTAGCTAGTCTACATACGTCGGACTCACTTGTCCGGCTTCGCCGATGCACGGAAGTTATACTCGTCGTAGACCCGCTGCTGGACCGATAAGGGCCCCTCGTAAAAGGCTGTCTCCGTTGGCGCCACACTTTTCGCCGCGGCTCGGGCCATGAAGCCATTGGACTCGGTCGGGTAATCGAACCTGTCTGGTTCCACAGCAGGCTCCACGGCAGGGAGCGGTCCGCCGTTCTTTGGTGAGAGCAGTCGCTGCGGGGTGTAGGTGTCGAAGCCCATGCACCCAATTCACGAATTCTGATGGTTCCTGCTGTGCCCAGTGTAGATGTGCAGCGTCTGGTGTTGTGTACGCCATCTATATCATGTATGTCATGTCTGGTGTAACCAGACCGATTATTTTCTCAATTTCCCATGCACATCCCGGATAGCTTGAACGTCCTTTCACGAACAGAGGTCAATCGAAGTCTGAAGGACGACTTGCCTCCCTATGGTCTTGGACTGGACACCCGTCACCCCCTTGACGACCCTTTGAGATTACAGAAAGCCGAAGCTGTCAAAATGCAGATGCTGGGAGCCGTTCATGGTCTACACGCCCCCCTGCGTAAGTGGTGTGTATTAGTCTGTCCTCATGCGTTGCAGGTTTGCTTCATGAGCGCTCGGGACCTGCCATGGCTAGACGACTGCCAGGAGGGCCGGCGTCGAGCCTTTTGAGCTTGGATGTGGTCTTGGGTCGCAACGAAGAGATCGGTTTTGAAGATTACCTCAACGTCGAGACGCCAACGTCAAAGGTAAAAGATATCCATCGAGAAATCGAGAAGCGTTTCGGTTAGCCATGATGGGCAAAAATGAGATGTCGTGTGCATTGCCGGTGCACAGTTCTACCGCAGTTGGATTGACGATCACAGGACAACAAAGTCAGATTCCACTAAAGTACACAGCTCGCATTCACTCACGCCTTCCAACTACGTCGGCCCAGCTCTGATTTTGCCGATGCAAGGCTTCGAAAACTTCTGGAGGGTTGCGCTCGCTTTCTCGAAATGCTCTCAACAGATTTACACTCCTCTCGATGCCAGAGGTGAGATGCAGTGATGCTGTGATACAATTGTAGATGTCAAGAAATGATCGTTCTGCGACTGGCGACGGGGTGTGGGAGATGGTGCTGGGAGTGGATCGCTCCAATGAGTGGTACTTGCAATCAGGCTCGGATGAGAGGATCCTCAGCTCGCCCTCTTTTTGTATCATCACGTTTGCTATCTTTTTGGAATTCTTCAAAACCCCACATCGAAAACTATACAACGATTTCGCCTCTTCTACGAAGCAGCGCATCCGCATTAAGCTTCTCGCTGCCATCACCGCCAGCGTGAAGCACCTCTCCAAGGCTCTTTAAGGTCCCTAGAATGGCGTAAGCGAACAGGTAGTATAAACTTCTAAGCGCCACGAAGATGGTGAGAGAGACGCCAATGACGCGTTTCACAGAGGATATATCTGAGGGGAGATACGCGTCAAAGATGAAGGATCTCTCGTTTAGCACATCTCGGTCAGACTGCTTCAAACGTACGATGAGGACGATTTGTAAAACTAGAATGAGAAGATCCAACAGAAATATCAAGACCAGGTAGACCTTGTAGACGAGGCGACACAAGTGCAGCGAATCACGGGTGCCAACGTGGAGAGCAACCAGGCCAAACACTGCGAAAGCAGCGGACACGGCCGCACTTGTCCAGACCGGGGCTGACATATACGAGGCCAGAGGGACTCCGGCGAGGAAAAGGAACCCAGAGGCAAATGTAGCCGCGAAGAAGAACACCAACCCAGGAACCAGGGCGCAAGGACAAACCCCGCAGCACCGTCCATAGCTGGCGTTGCTCGCGGGCATTATGACAAGAAATATGGAATAGATTGCAAAGATACGTGTCTCTTCGGCCGAGGCTTATTATGTCAGTGTGAAGCTCCCGCCTTTACCAGTGCGCAGACGCCCACGGGATTCTAGGTTTCGCCACTTGTCCCTCAGCTGCAGTTGGTTTCTAGGCGCGAAGTCTTTGTCAGCCCTCCAACGCTGCGTTTCACACCTATCAGAGCATCACAGTTTCTATGAGGGACCACTTGGCGCCCAACTCATTCACAAGGCTTACGAAGTACCTTTCCTCGTTCTCACCCCAGCGGGTGCGTCTCGGTACCAACCTCACATCAGTCATTTTACAAAATTTAATAGACGCTTCATGCGTAGCGCACGCGATCGTGCAATCAGCTTGAAGGAGAGCGCCCAGAACGCTGCATGTGAGTGCCGAGGGCGTTCACCAATAGACAGCGCCAGGTGTGTGCTCCGATTTTGTGGGGCTCTTCGGCCAGCTCTGGTGTCAATGGCTGACTCTCGACTTCAACTGGCGCGACTGCGGTGGAATTCGGACGAGCTGAACAGCGAGATCCTCCTCAATCGCCTTCACACCCGTCTCGCCACACGACTATACAGGGTGTGCTATAAACACGGCGGCATTTTCACCAAATGCGGGCAGTATCTGGGGCACCAGGGAGTGCTGTTGCCTCCCGCATACGAAAAGATCCTCAGTCCTCTGGTTGACTGGTAGGTGACTTTCTTGGATATCGCATTTCATCGTCGTTTCACATTTTCCCGTGCGAGACCGACTCAGTTTAAACACATCATCCACGTACTGGAGAGGTCTTTTGGACAGCCTGTGACCCAGCTGTTCAGAGATATGGATCCTGTGCCTTTGGCGACGGGAAGCATCGCACAGGTGCATAGAGCCACCCTACCTGATGGGGTAGGCCATGTACACGTAGAAAATTATCTCATGTTTTAAATATTGAAAGCAAACCTTTACAGCGTGAAGCGGCCGTGAAGGTTCAACACCCAAACGTCGAAAAGGAAATGGTCGCCGATTTGTTGGCAATAAGAATAATTAATTTTTTCCTACGGAAAGTCCTTCCAGACTACGACCTCAGTCCCTACATAGAGGCCATCACGCGCAATCTCCCGCTTGAAACTGATTTTCGAGCTGAAAGGCAAAACGGAGAGCGCATGCGGCGGCTGCTGGACCTGGTTCCCCTCCGGGGAAACGGAGTCCGCCTGCGAATACCCAGTCTGGTGCCGGAGCTCTGCGCTCCGAAAGTTCTCACTATGGAGTACGTCTCTGGCTTGTCAAACTCCCAAAGCAGCCCTGAAGCAGCGAGACTTTTTTCGGATTTCGTGGCTTCGTCGCTGTTCGTACATGGGCTGTTGCATGCGGATCTTCACGGGGGGAACGTGGCGGTCAGGTCTATTGAAGCATCCACAGGTGAGGACGGGTCTTCGCCTGGGCGTCGCATGTTGAAATAAGATTCTGAATATGTTATGTTCTTGTAATATCTTCAATAGATTTATTTCAGGCTTGGAAGTGGTTGTAATGGATCACGGAATGTACCACCAGATATCGGAGAACACCCGCCGCAGTCTTTGTGACCTGTACCTCTCCATCGGTGCCAACGATCCAGAGTTGGGCACGAGTGCTTGTGTGAGGCTTGGGTTCGCAGCCCCGAGCGCCGCATACAAGGCCATTTCGGATTTGACGTTCGAGTCTGTAAATCTCGGCGGCACGGCCACATTTGCGTCGAAGGTGAAGGATTTGCGGTTGCAACCCGGTCACAGAGGAACCAGTGACCTGATATTCGTGATGCGAGTCCTCAACTTGAGTCAGACCCAGCACTCCAAGCTGCTGGGATCGCCTGAAAGTCGCCTTCGCACCCACATTCGCCGTTGCATTGAAGGCAACAATGTTCCATCCATGGAAAACCCGAAGCTCACGAGCAGCGAGGTATACTACTCAAGTACCGGCTTGCTACGCCTTCGTCGGTTGGCGACGAGCTATGTCCTTGTTCCTTGGCAAGACTTGTGCGCGCAGGCTCGGTTTACTATGTTCCAGAATGGCTATGGGTTCCTCTCCTGGGTGCGTACGTGAAAGAACCCGAAATCAGGACGGCGGCATTTCCCGTGAACACAAAAGGCTTAGCCGTGCGACGCAGTACCCAGTCCACAAAGGCAGGACGTTCATCAGCACGACGAAGTGTGTGAACCAGATACTTATATCCCGAGCGTTGCACATCGCCAGGGTACTCCAGAGCGTCGCCACGAGTGCAGTCTCTATGACCGCCAACGCCCAAGGGTTTTCCGGCGGGTCTGCAGCGCGGTCAAGCGCCAGCCGACCGAGGAAAAATACGAAGCTCAGACATACCAGCCTTGGGCGAACCAGCCTTGGGCGAACCATCTTTGGTCGAACCAGCCGTGGTGGACGAAGTGACGGGGCGGACTGTCTGAGATCTCTGACCAAGGTTTTCTGCTTGTAAGAGATTTCTTTCGTATCTAACTTGGGTATCAAGCGTTCTTCTGTCATCATTGGAAGAAGCAGGCATGCCCACGTGACAGGAGTGCCTTCCATTGTGAGACGCAACAACATCGAATTCGTGATTAATGAACCCGTATGCCAACAAAAGGTAGGTGTTCCTTGTCTTTGTACCATGTATGTAGATGTCAAGTCCCCAGTTCCATTCCCTCCTCGCGGGAATCTAAGCTCGCAGACCTGCTTTCGAGGGACGTCGTAAGTAAATCTGAGCTTCAACGTTTGGCTTGGCGAGGATGCACCCCTGGAATGAGGCCCCTGTGTTGGCAGCTGTTGTTGGACTGTCTGCCGCTGGATAAGAGGTCACGGCCTTCATGTCAAGTCGCGCTTCGCACCGACTACTGGCGATTGGTGGACCTGCACTACGCGCGTCTGGTGTCGAACCTTCAGTCAAAGGAGAGATCACAAGACACTCTTCGTCTGGCGCGAGTTAACACTCCCCTGGATGTCTCACTGGCCAATGAGGAATGCGTGGAAAACCAAGAGGTGAGGGATGGCCTCCCGCCCATTATACTTCCCAGGTCCTTTCTTC
>NW_027151398.1:0-6192 GCF_019968955.1 Porospora cf. gigantea A | reverse complement strand
AGCGCACAGTGGAGAGCATCCAAACGCTGAACATGCAGCTGCAACTCGGCCAAATTCGCGTACCACCCAAGACGGACACGTGGGAGGGCGTGTTGCTGCTGATGCACAGAATGGGGCTGCTGGACAAGCTCTTCGCGTCCACTAGAACCCTTTCCGGAGGCATGAAGCGCCGTCTGTGGCTCGTGATCGCTCTGATAGGAAACCCGTCTGTCGTCTTCTTGGACGAACCCACCAGTGGGGTTGACCCCTTGGGACGCCAGTTCATTTGGGAAGTGCTGGAGGAGCAACGGTCTCCCGAGAGGTGCATCATCATCACCACTCACCACATGGAGGAGGCGGACTTACTGGCTGAGCGAAAGGCCGTCATGGCTCACGGGCGACTGCAGTGCCTCGGTTCTTCTCTCTTTCTCAAAACGCATTTCGGCATCGGCTATTTCTTGGAGGTCCAACTGAACCCGGCTACGTCCGTGGCTGACGCCTCACTCGTTTTTGAAAGGCTTTTGGATGTGCACATCCGGGGGTGGTCTTGTCAGACCGACATGCATAAAGCGGTTGCTGAACGGGAGTCCATTCTCGTATACGCCCTCCCTATGACGGAGATCGGTCGGTTTGGTCCGTTTCTAAACGCCGTTGAAAACCAAAAGGCGACACTAGGAATCAGCGAGTACGGCATCAGCCTTAGTAGCTTGGAAGAAGTGTTCTTTAAGCTAGGAGACATACTCGAAGAAGTCGAAGGGCAGCCTGTCGCAACTCAGCTTCAAAACATGGGTATCCCGACGCACTTGCTAAGGAAGCAGCTGGTAGACGAAGTGGAGGAAACCCCAACGGGTCCCTACCAAGGAGAGTCTGGCAATTACTTATCCCAGTCGTTGACGTACCTCCCCATCAAGGTCTATCGCCAGATACGCGCCATCGTGAACCTCCGTTTTGCCCAAGCTCGATATAGTCTCTTGCCCTTCACCTTCGACTTCGTGCTTCCTCTGGTCATGCTTGTATCCTTGATATACTCCCAAAGAGGCGGCCGGTTCATGGAGCGCCTGTTTCAGAACTCGTCCCCAGTTATACCTCTTAACGACTACAGCGTCTTGAACGACACGATTCCGGTCTACATCGACCCCACGATCCACAAGTTCCCTCTGCGTAGGGCCATGGTTCAGAATATTCTCTCTCGTCTACCGTTCAACGACAAATTGACGACCATGACCCTTCCAGAAGCCATCATCAAGGACAGCCTAATACCTCGCATGTCCGGCGCTCGAGACATGCGCTACTTCCTCTTCCACGAGAACTCCATGATGGAGAAGTTCAACTTCCATCCCGTGGCCTTGTCTTTTGAACCGCGCACACGCACTCGGCCCAAGGCAGCTGGAGACCAGAAGGAAGCGCTCGAGGTGGAGCACAACTTGGAGATGCACTACATTAGGGCGCCTGATGAGGACAAGAACGACGTCCAGCTTCGAATCTTCTGGAACCCTAACGTGCCGAATGCCATGCCAGTGGTGCTAAATGGGGTGACGCAGGCCTTGATGCAGCTTCAGTTGGCGGATCATAGCGAAGTTCCAAAAGTAACCCCGTCGCAGCTGGGAGCCACAAGCGCCCCTTACTTCCTCAGTATCCCTCTGTTCGTGTCCACTGTAACGCAGATACTTGCCAACATCCTGTCGCTGGGAATAGCCTCTCTGCCCACCAGGTTTGGCATTCAAGTCATCAGTGACAACAATATGGGCACGAAGCACTCGATGATCATCAGCGGGCTGCGCCTGTGGATCTATTGGCTGGCCTCCGTCTTGTCGAACTGGCTGGTCATGGCCGCCTCCGCGGCCAGTGTGTTGGGCTTCATAGCATTCATGCTACCTATATTCCGTGACATCAACACCCTGATCGTCTGTACCATCGGCATTGGAATCTACTGCTTCGCCATGATAGAGACTGCGTACCTGGCGACGTTCTTCCTACGACCGCAGGGCTACGGACTGTCCCTGCAGATCGTCGTGTGGATCCTGGGAACCGCCCCTGCCGTTCTAGTAGCTTCTTTGTGGGACACCACCGAGGCCGTCGAAAACATCACGACCCAGACGTTGGCCCTCTACTTACACATCGTATTCTCATTCCTCATACCTCCATACACGCCTATCGGCCTGCTCATCGGCTGCTCCATTCTGCTGAATGAACAGAGGTTCGGAGAAGTCGAACACGGACTGATGTCGTACCTTTCCTTCCAACAGCTGCCAATCTACGCCATTCTAGGATCGCTGGTGCAGTGTGTCGCTTTCTACGCCATGCTACTCGCTCTGGACTCCTCTTCCTACAGGGCGAGGCAGCCTCGGAGAGCCGCAACGGATTTCCTCACACAGTACCTTATGCAGTTACAGCAGCAGCGGTTGCAGGCGCAGATGCAGTACGGAGGGCGCACCGAGTTCCTACCACCCGAACTGCGCGATTTTCGTGACGCCGACGTCAAGCGCGAGGCCGCGCGCATCCAGCTCTCCGCCCAGGTACTCAACACCCAGACACAGGCGCGAAAACTGGGCATCGACATACCGCAGCCAGATGAGGTGGTGGACGCCGGAAGCGCGGAGGACCTCGGGGTCATGCCGATGGTGATGGTGGACGGCGTCTCGCATTGCTACTTTGGAGAAAACCCCGCTGTGCAGCCAACAGTGGCTCTTAAGAACGTGTCCTTTGGTGTGGATCGCGGCGAGATCTTCGGTCTTCTGGGACCCAACGGAGCCGGAAAAACAACCACCATCAACCTTCTCACCTGCAACTTCGCCCTGGAAGCGCCCGCCAAAGGAGGTTGCTATCTTGGAGGTGTCAGCGTCCTGGACAATCCTGAGCCGGTCTTTTCACATTTGGGTATGTGCCCGCAATTCGACGCGTTGTGGGAGGATATCAGTATCCTAGACAACCTGGAGGTTTTTGCTAGCATCAAGAACTACTCTCGCTCAGACGTGCGAACTGTCCTTGCAGACGTTATGTCAAAGTAAGCCTCCTGTCCACGTTTCATACAGACTCGACCTGCACTCGCACGCGAAGAAACGCATCCGAGAACTGTCTGGAGGGAACCGGCGTCGGGTCTCGGTTGGCGTGGCCTTCTTGGGAGACCCCGACATCATTCTGCTGGACGAACCATCCAGCGGCATTGACCCCATGGGTCGTCGGCGCCTTGCTGAAATCATAGGCGAAAGGAAACGAAAGCGAGCCGTAGTGCTTACAACGCACTCCATGGAGGAGGCGGAAGCACTTTGCACCAGGCTGGGAATCTTAGTCAGCGGCGAGTTCCACTGTATGAACACGATTCTGGCCATCAAGAACCAGTACGGTTCTGGCCTGCGTCTGGTCGTGCAGCTGCGGGACGACGCTAACGGCCCTCAAGCCTTCGCCAGCATAAAGGAGCGGCTGGGCAGCGTCACTCGAGGAGTGAAGGTGGAGGAAGAAAGCGGTATGCGTGGCAGCTACCTGCTGCCGTTGCAAGTAAAGCACCTGGGCGATCTGTTTTCGCGACTGACAGAGGAGAAAGACGTGCTGCAGATCGCAGAGTTCGGCATATCGCAGCCCACACTGGAGCAGGTGTTCGTTCGTTTTGCGAAGCGCCAAGAAGGCCTTGGAATGGCCGCTGTGTGAGAGTTACCACAATCCTAAACAACCTTGCTGAATTTTCTTTCCGATGCCTTGGCACCCAGGCTGCTTTTTAGGGCCTTGGTATTTAACAGCGCCGCGAACGGACACAGACTCCCAGTTGTCAGTAAAAGAGGCATCGTCCGCCACAGAGCTAACGCGAGCCCACTCACTGTGCATGCGCGCCTCAGGACGGGGCCGTCCGTGGAATTGCATGAAGGTGTCTTCTGTGTCGACACTCCTCCGACGCGACCGGGCTCCTCGAGTCAGAGTCGTACGTTGGGACGCCATGGATTGGCTGGGTCTTCGAGACCGCGTGCGTCGGGAACTAGACTTGCCGTGTGACTTCGGACGCAGCGACTGCATATGGTTCTCCGCCAATCGCTGGTACTGCTCGTGATACGACGCCACTCTGCAGTAATTCACCCAAGCGTCCTGCGATTCTGCACTCTCCTTAACAGAGTCGTCACAGCTTCGCGTAATGTCCCATTGCGAAGAGGTACTATGCACAACCGCAGGGTCCTGAAGCGCTGCAATGTATGAAACAGGGGCGTAGGTCGTCGGGACGCCAGGGTACGCAGGCCGATCGTCAGTGGTCGTCTGAGGACGAGTCTGGCTGACTTCCACTCTATACGCGACGCTTGGAGCGTGGGAAACGTCACTGGGGGCTTGGCGACTGGTAGAGTGCAGAATCTCCGATCGGCGAGATTTCTGGGAGGTAGCTGGATTTCGGATGGATACGGCGACACGGCGAGAGGCCTTCGCTGTCTCGGACACGCTGGAGACAAAACTTTCACGGCCAGTCTCGGATCTGACAGGCGTCGAAGACTGACTGCATGCCGTCTCCCTAGCAGTGACCTTGATGAGATCTCCGAGGGTCCGCTCTGACGAGGAAGAGATGGAGGTTGCCGACGGCAGGACGACTGGACCGAAGCCGTGATCTGCGTACTCGATGATTTTTGTAAACGTTTGCTTGCGGAAGTGAGCCCTGTGTTCATGTAGGTGGTTCAAAAAATCCAAGAGCACCTCATCGATTTCATCGACCTCAAGCAGCGACGGGCTCATGGCGGCCAGCGCCTGATCGCCACTGAGAGTGTCGAACAGAACCAGGTATACCAGACAAAGGAACTCTGCCAGTCGAGGGTCATCCGGAGCGAAGACACACACGTGCATCCGTCTGGGTGTCACCGCTACTAGGGACTCACCTCATCAATGACGCACGGATTTCCTGCAGGCAGATGTTGTCGATGCTCCTCGTCTTCTGGACATCGATCTCTACTTGCCACAAATACGTTGCGTCGTCCAGATTCCGTGGTCGGAGGTACTCGAGCGTTCCCAACGGACGAGCCATCACAAGTGTGTCGAGGTGAGCGATGCCTTTGAACGATCGATCCCGAAGGCACCATAGAGACCCGAAACCCTCTCCAAGCTGGCTTACGTGCAGCAGTGACGCTGGTTCACCCATCGGTTTTACTGGATTTGGTAAATTTTGACTCATGCATGCGCGTTGGCGCTGGTGAAACCCCCTCCGTGCTGACAGATAGACCCTCCATGCTCACAAAGGAGGTTGCATTGAATCGGCCCTCCCTCGTATATTCTGCACTTAGTGTTCGCTTAGCGAAGACACATACCCCGGCAGGCTGGTTGATAACCCGGCTGCTCAGTCAACAGGAAGATCACGATCCGATAATGATCATAATAACATGCACAGGGACCTGCGCGACGCGCGGAAACCCCCGGCCAAGCCGCCGCCTCTGCCTCCTCCTCAGTGCCCAGAGTATCCACTTGACACTCTCGCTGATGTAGAACTGCAAGAAGTGCAACCTTTCCTAAGCCATGAGACCACAGCTGACATCCTGTTGCGGCTTCTGCAGCAGTCAACTCCTGATTGGAACGATAACGCACCCTATAGGCGACCCGAGCTCCTATCGAGCACTTTATACAATCTCGCGTCACCCGGTTGGTCCACATCAGTCAACGATGTGCGAATGCTCATATCCTCAGAAAGCATAGAGACTGCGCCCGTGAGGGCCTACATCTTGGGGGAGTTCCCCCGACTCGCCATGTCTCCGTCGCAGCACGAGTTGGTGAAGTCCTACCTGGAGGTGTGCTCGCCGGAGGCGTTCGTGGAAGTAATCCGCGTTCACTTCGCGCAGATCTCCACGCTGAGCAAACACGTGTACGCCTGTCGCATTGTGCAGCAGCTGGTGTCCATGGCGGCAACAGAGGTATGTACCAGGATCGGTCAACACAGCCCGCTCGCGCGCTGCTGACTCAAAGCCTGGCGCCTGCTCTTTTAGAGCTGGCCTTGGACCTCAACGCCAACTACGTAGTACAGGCATGCATATGTCACTGGCCTCCTGAGAGCCACCGGTTCATACTCAGTAGGCGCAGCGGTCGGTCGATCATCAGACGTCGTGTTGCAGAACTGCTTGCCTCTTAGCCGCCACCGTCTGGGCTGTTGCGTGGTGGTACGCTGCCTGCAGCATGGAGACGCTGCAGCCGTCGCCGAAATGCGCACGAAACTCGTGGACGCAGCGGGGGTCCTCTGTGAGGACCCCTACGGAAACTATG
>NW_027151397.1:0-6232 GCF_019968955.1 Porospora cf. gigantea A | reverse complement strand
TTAAGTCCGCCCCCTTGACCTCTCGGGCATCCGTGCCACGAAGTCTATGTGCGAGTAGACGGTGAACTGCAACTGAACACAACGATGAAGCAGCTGCACGGAGTGGGGTTAGGAAACTCTGACTATGAGGATACTTCCGAAGGGAGTGTGGACACAAACACAGGGGCAGAGACGAAAGTCCCACAGGTGGATTATCGGGGAATTAGACTTGGGCATGTCTTCAGACTTGGTCAACTTTTTGTTCCGAAGTGACCCGTTCGACTTTGTGCGGCTGCCCATCTGCGTTCGGGACGCCATCACCTCTTTTCTGACAGAGGACCAGTTGCTGAGATTGGGGCTGAGCTGCCACGAGATGTATGACGATTACTTCCGAAAAGAGTCAAGACTACTGAATTATTGGCGCCTGCGAGCTCTACGTCATAAAATCCCATACCCAGTTTCACCCGCTGAGCGCTGGGCCAGTAAGCGCCACTGCTGGTGGCGCGACCAATGCATTCTGGCCACTCGGGCATGGTGTTCCATCTGCCGGTTGGACCAGCCACCAGGGCGGCCCCGACGCAAGGTCGTGGTGTTCCCGTTGGATGCTGAATCAGCTTTGGCGCCCTTGCCGTCGTTAGCGCCCTGTCCGCGCTGCTTGACCCTAACGACGGTCCACAAGGTCTCATACCAGCTGCGATTACAGTCTTTGATGGCGCCGGTGTTGGAAAGGGTCGACCGTATCTCTCAGCTGCTGCCGGAGGACTTTACGCTGCTTTTCAACACGGTCCAGTGTGGCTGGTCCTATTCACGCCTCAAATCGCAGCTGACAACCTCAACGCCTGTCACATTCGTTCTGCTCTGCCGCTATGAATTCGGGGTGTTCGGTGCCGTGCTTCCAGGACTCCTGCCTGGCTCGGCGTTTCACCCCATCGACCAAGCGACGCTCTGTGTGTTCTCTATTGACGATACGGTGGAGGTGTACATGGCCTCCCTTGATGAAATGGCCAGTCGAACCTGCATTCGGGAATGGGTTCAGGAGAAGGACGACCCTCGGCGAATCGACGTCGGCTCATGCATTTCGATCGATGAAGAGTTTCAGGTGCGGACATGGCCCTCGTCCAGTTTCAGGGTAAGGGAATGAATGCAACCTAAACAGAACGGCAAAGAATTGTGGTCCAAAGAGCAACCTCTTCTTGACGTCGCCCTTTTTGGGCTCAAGAGGCAGCCATGCGCGATGACACTGCGTCGACGACTGTCAATGGAACACCACCAACGAGATAGAAGCGAAGCCGAACATGTGAGCGGTTTGGGCACCAATAAACAGGTCCTTCTACGGATTGCGGGGCATGAGTCGCCGATGGCTTTTTGATTAAATTATTATTAATGGTTCATCCGGGTGATTCAAATAAAGATCGACACCAAAAAGAACGAGCGCAGCAGGATCGTCTGGAAGAGGGACAACGAGACAAGCAACAACGCCATTCCACCAACCCCAAGACCAGTTCGTACGGCGAGAAGGAGAAGCGAGGCGGAGCCGGTAAGGGGAATTGGGGGCGGCAAGATGAACAAGAATAGATTGTGAATATATGTCGTGTGCGTGACTGGAATAGCAGCATTACGCGTAACATGCGGGAGAGAGCAGCTTCAGCGAGCTGCCAACGGTTGGCGGTATTGGCAGCACTGGCGACGCTTGGTGCGCTGCTGCTGGGCGCGGCAGTTAACTGGCCTTTCGCACACATTCTTGACCAACGTGGGCTGGGGTCGCCTAGCGCCTTCATGTTGTGGCCAAGTTCCGCCAAACTGGCTGCAGCCTGGAGCAGTCTGTCAAACCGAGTGAAGAAGCAGCGTCACGACCGCGCAGCGCGGTCTCCGCTGTATGCGCCTTCCGTAGACGGCGCCGACCAGCCGCCTGCGGTGATCAAAGTCGTGGGCCCTGCTGGCGGCGTTGCCAGCTCCTTTGAACCTCCCAAAACTCGGAAGCTGATGCTGGTGTTGGTGATGACGCGCGTTACGGATTTCGCTGCCAGGGAATGGTTGCGTGAGTGGTACGCTACCTCAGGGTTTATGACCGACATGGACGTGATATTTCCGCTAGGGCTTCCCACCTCATTTCCATCATCGGGGATAGAGGCCTCGTGGAATGCTCTGTCACGGCAGGCTGGCGAGTTCGCCAAGACTGTCAGCCGTCTCAAACAGGAGGAGGACGATAATCGTGACCTTCTGGTTATGACAGGCTTTGTGGACAGCTACGAGAACTTGGCAGTGAAAAGCGAGACGTCACTTCGATACGTCAGCCAAAAATGTGCAGACAGTTACGATTTCATAGTGAAGTCTGACGTGGATATGCCACCAAATTACTACGAGTTGCGGAAAACGATGCGTAGGCAGTTAAAAACAGGCGCTGACATGAAGTTGTTCGGACTGGCCGTTTGGAACATGCCCATCATCAAGTACAAGCACAAGAATCAGGAGACTGCTGACATCCCTTTTCGTCATTTTTGGCCGTATTGTTCAGGGCCCTTATACTACGGCACCCCTTCCACGTTCAAAGCTATATTGTCCAACAAATCGGCGTTCGGAGTGCATAAGAACGAAGATGCGTTTATGGGGTACCTGGCGCACTATGCGGGAGTCTCTATGGTGTCTGATCGCAGGATAAACCCCTGGTTTCACGATACGGACGACCTGGGGAGCCTGACGAGTCACGCCTGTTCGGAGGTGCTGGCCGTTCACCGTCATAGTGGCGTGTTCAAACGCGTCGTCAAGACTTATGAGTTCTACAAACGAGTATGTACCAGAAGTGATTAGAAACTCGGAAGGTTGTCAGCCAGCACGCGCTTGGCGCTTGACTTGGCGTCGAAAAAGAGCCCATCAGCAGTCTGGATGTGCCCGAGGGAAATGGATGCCGATCCTTCAGCTTCCGCTATTGCCTGCGCTGGAGCCAACAGTTGCAGGCAGTAACGAAGGGAGGTCGAGGCTCCTATATTTCCAAGCGCAGGAAGGGCGTCGGACTCCAATTTCACTCCTTCCGTTTCTGCTCGAATTGAAACCACAGAGACAACTTCATCCAATGTGTAGGGCATCGTCTGAACGATCAGACATCTGTCAAGGAGGTCTGCTGGTATCCCGTGGGGGCTGATGACGTTGGTGCCTCTGACAGTACACTCTCCTCGATTCGTGGCCATGATGACGATTGGAGCAAAGTCAGACTCCAAAGATCTCGTAAGGAACGTGAAGCACTCCTGGTCGAGGATGTGAACCTCGTCGATGAACAGGACTCCAGGCAGTAGCTCCGCAACTCCCTCTGAGAGATACCGGTTGACAACCTTGTTTATCTCGCTTCGGAGTTTATCAGTGATCTCTGTCTTCTTTGGCTTAAGAAAATTGCCCATGACAGAGGCGAGGTCTGTGCCGTGGTGTGGTTTACTGTTGGCCACGTCTAGGTCATGTAAAGAGACGATTTGCACGACCTCCTTCGTCTTGTGGACCTCGCCCTTGGGCAGCGGAACGAAATCGTCAGCCTCCAGGTCGAATTCGGCTGCGTAGGCGTCCGAACGACCGACACGCTTGACGCGCCCGCCGTTAGCGTCCACGAAGACGACGTCGCCAAGCGCCACTTTTTGTTTGGTCAGCTGGTCATGGACGCGAGGAGCCAGTCGTAGTGCGCGGGACCCCTTAACGGTTTTTAACGTGAGCAGCACCGACGACACCGCTTTCCCATACCCGCCATTTGGGTTCTCCGTCTCCTCGAGTTCCATTTCGGTCACTTCGCCCTCGTAAACCTGGCGCTTCTCCTTAATCCGCAAGCCAATTGCGCGTCGGAAACATTCCATCAGTACTTCGACCTTCTTGACCTCAGACGAGAAGACCTCTGACCCCACGATGGACACGAAAGGTACAGACTGCCCCAGCTCTCTGGCCACAGCGGTCGCCACAGCCGTCTTTCCGGTGCCTGGGGGACCAGTCATCAGGAAGCAACGCCCTGCCATGCGCCCGCCTCTCACGACGTCCAGAAAGAGACCCGCCGCTTCGCGGGCACGAATCTGGCCCACCATGCCGGCAGCACTCACAAGGCCTTCGCCCTGAGCATTAAGCCCCAGACCCTTAATGTGGCTGTGCACAGCAATGCGCTGCCCTTGCCTTGATGGCGCTGGCTGCACCTGCTCTAGGTTAATGCTCATGCGCAAATGCCTATATTAATGCTGGCCGGAGACCAACAGCCAACTATGAGCTCCAGCTCAACCACCCCTGCAGGCTCTGGCCAGTCTACGGCGTCCATGGAGGACGCGCTGCTCTCCGTGCAGGTGGACGCCAGTGTGTTGTTGCAGGTGGCACGTCATTGCCAGGACGCCGCACCCGGCAAGGCGCGCGGACAACTGATGGCTCTAGTCACAGACGACCGAGTAGAGATCTCCAACTGCTTTCCCTTCCCCGCGAAGAAAGAGCTGGACAAGGACGGCACCAGCCTCGAGACCTTCGTAACGAGCGCGTCTAGCATGCTCAGGGCCACGGACGGCGATGCACAGAACGTGGGCTGGTACGAGACCACCACTGACGACGACAGCCTAGTAGCCGACTTGATGCAGACGGCGTTCTCCAGATCCTCCTGTCCCGTCACTCTGATTCTGGGTTTTGACGCCAGCAACTGCCAGTTCCGAGTCCTCAAACCCACACAGGCCCTGCTGGATGCGTGGGATACGGGAAGCCATGAAGCCTTTTCGTTTCTCTCTGCTCAAGATCTCTTCGTAGAACTCCCAATCCTAGTAAAGCAGCCGTTGCTACTGGACGCTTTCCTTTTGCAGTGGATGGACCGAGACCCCCATCTGAAGTCACTAGCGACCACGAGTAACTCCTTTTCAGGCTTCGACTTCAATCAGCTTACAGTCAGCATCGACCGAACGGCACGGCTTATGAATACCGCCGTGGACGACATGTCGAAATCGAAACGTGCGGATTTCGAGAAGGACGACGCAGGACCCATTCCCGTGGTCATGACCAATTTCAACGTTTACCAGTGCGTGCGTCGCACACGGGAGCTCAATGCGGATAGCAGGCTGAACTGTGAGATTCTCAAGGCAGTGTCTGGTCTTTAGTGGTGTATGGAAAGTCGCAATTGAACGCATGGCAGAGAATGGTATCGATGTGTATCGCGACATATTCCAACTGGAACCAGGCTTCTCCGAGACCAGGATGAGACGCAATCACGCGATTGAAGTGGGGAGTGGGGCCGTAGATGTCACACTGGAACGCAATCGAGAGGCTCAAAGGAGAGCTGCCGCGGCCCGAGACACTGAGGAGGTCGCCAAACGAAAGCTCCAAGAGTTCACTGCCGACACTCAAACCGCCGTCATCGGCTCACTAAAGCAACGTGTCAACCAACTTGAGGACGACTTGATTGGTAAGGGCCGGGAGCTCCTGCAGTCGGAGTCGCGCCGGGAGGAGTTGGCTACCGAGAGGTCTCTCCTTGCGGGTCACTACGTGGCCACTGCAGAATCAAAGTCCGCCCATGCTGTTTCACAGCTGACCGTGGTAAGGGATGAGAACTGCGCGTTGTTGGCGCAGTTCTCAGACATGGAGCGGTTGCTGCATGTTAAAGATCGCGAAATCTGGTCACGTGATGAGGAGAAACACGTTTTAGAGGAGGAGGTGGTGGAGTTGAAGCGGGTCAACCACTCAAAAGACGTTGACGTGCTACTGCTGCAGGACGAGGTTCGAACGCTGCAGTCGCAGCTGTCGACAGAGAGGACGCGCCACGCGCAGGAGGCACGCGAGGCAGCCTCTAACTTTGAGAGCCGTATTGCTCACCTCGAAACGGTGTATGAGCAATCGGTGGACCGAAGCAAAGCGGCCCTCGACGCCCTGCAGGTCGAGCTTGACCATAGCCGGAGCATCCAGGGCGAGCTGCGGGAGCAGATATCGCGTCAAAGGGAGACAATCGAGGCTCAGCTGCAGTCCGAGCGCAGTCTACGACTGGAAGTAGTGCAGCTGCAGCAGTCACTCCACGCTGCAGACGCGGTGAGTACCTTACCAGAGTCCCACCCAGACAGCAAGAGTAGAGGCGCTCGAAAGAGCAGTGGCAGAGCTGACTGCGGAGAGAGGAGCGTTGAGGTCCGAGCTGGCATATCTCACCCATGTCAGGGACGAAGCGGAGAATTCCGCGGCTCTGAACTCACTGCTGTCCAGCCGTCTCTCCCACTTTGAGGCCATGCCCTTAGTCCAAGCATCCGCAGTTCGACCGCCCATGCCCAAGCCA
>NW_027151396.1:0-6243 GCF_019968955.1 Porospora cf. gigantea A | reverse complement strand
TAGAAGACGCCGAAGCTGTCATTCCGGATTGTATGAAGCGGTTGGAGCACCACGCGGGGGAATTGGAGTCCTTTCTGAAAAAGGCGCAACTCCTTGGCGATGTGTCATATGAGGTCGACGCTGCTGAGAAAACTCTGGAGCAAGCGGTGACTCTGTTGAATGCTTAGCAATTCTGTCCCAAGAACTGTGTTGAGTGAGAAATTCATATTTGTGCAGATGTTGAAGGCAGAATTGAGGCCAGTTAGGCACCCCGACAATTCTGTGGTCTTCATGGACATCAACATAGGGGGAGTACCGCAGGGAAGAATAAAGATTGAACTCTTTGTCCACCTCACACCGAGGACTGCCGAGAACTTCCGACAGTTCTGCACCGGTGAATTTCACTACAAAGGTGTACCGGTAGGCTACAAAGGCTGCACGTTCCACCGTGTCATCAAGGACTTCATGATTCAGGGAGGTGATTTCGTGGAAGGTGACGGAACGGGATGCATATCCGTCTACGGGTCAAAATTTCCTGACGAAAACTTCGTAGTCAACCACGACCAGCCCGGCCTGCTAGCCATGGCAAACAACGGAACCAACTCGAACGGCTGCCAGTTCTACATTACCGCCTCCAAGGCTGGATGGCTAGACGGAAAGCATGTCGTATTCGGGCAAGTGCTGGATGCTGAGTCGATGGCGGTGGTCCGCAAGATGGAAGCGGTGCCTGCTAGTGAGCCTGCACACACGCCAGCCTTGGAGATTCTGATTACGGAATGTGGAGAGTTCTAATTGGGTTTATTTTTGAAATGGAGTGGCCTGTGGGAGAGTTGGATGACAGTGAGGACTCTGAAACCTCCCACGATAATGAAACCGAACGTATCATCCGACGGCACGGCCGCCTCGGACCCCTAGGCCTCCGTTTGGCTCTACAGAGGCAAGCACCTTCCGAACTGCCGCACATGAGTCAACTGGTGACACCTACCCTCCCACCGGCCACCAGTCAAAGAGACTTCCTTGAATGTCCAATGACGGTACTGTCACGCACTCTGGAATGGGAGGAGAGGGCGCCGATCCTCCCACCTGAGATGAAGTTGAAAACAAGATACGCTGGCTGGCTTGAGGAGTGCATGAGCAAATGCTCGGTAAGGGGGCATCCTTTCGTGAGCGAGCCCAGCGAGGTGTCCCTGTTGCAGTTCTATGAACGCTACGGCCAGCCCACCGCATTTCGTGCCGACCCACACTACGGAGCGTTAGTGGGCACCTCATGGGGTGCTGTGGTTATCGTCAGCATGCCCTTCATGCACGATCCAGTTGAGTTGATTCCCCCCTCCTTGCTCCCAAGCCGTATTGGAAACTTGGCTGTATCTGCCAACGGGCTGCTTGTTGCCGCCTCCTACGTGACTGGAGCCCTGCTGCTGTATGACACCGAGGCACGAGCGCCTATAGCTGAGGTGTCTCGTTTGGAACTACTCAGCCACCTGGATGACAGCGTATGCAGCGTATCCTGGCTGGGCACTCCGCAGCTACCTTCGGTCTTCTTGGTCAGCACGTCCTGCAAGGCCGTACTAGTTCGTCGGCCAGGTTGGCCCTCCCGACAGGCTCCTGCCGAAGTCAATCGGCTGCGGGTGATACCGCTGGAGGTGGCAGTGAACTCTACTCTCCTATGTGTGTCTGTGGCCGTTCACGTTCCTTGGATTGTTGTGCTTTGGCGCAATGAGTCATCAGAACGGCATGGCGTTAGCGTTCTTGTCACAGGCAAAACATCTGGAGAGGAGTGCACCTTGACCTTGGCACAATGGCGGTATCTCGATTTGACTCGAGCGATTCAGCTGGTGCATGTGGAAGGCTCGCATTTCGCTTTGGTGGAACGCAATACTCTTACTGTGATGGCTGTGTCAAGTTTCCATCCTCCCGTATTGAAGACTGCCCTGAAGCTCCCAATATCGCAGAATGACAGCGTTTCCGATTGCTGTCACGCTGGACGAGGTTTGATGGCCATCATCACTCGCCAGGGGCAGGTGATTGTGCTTCAAATCAGCCAAAAGAGCTCAGGTATAGACATGTTTGTGCTGGGCTCGTTCGAGACTGCCCACGTCCAGCCAGTTGGGCGTACGTCGCTGCACACAGGGCGTGGAGTCGCGTGTGTGAAGCACCGCGACCAGTGCTACGTGTTTTGCTTCGGGCTGGACCACGCTGTATGCGTAAAAGTCTGCTCGTGGGCGGACGTACTAGGCGGACCCCTGGTGCTTCGAGAGAAGGCCACGCTGCGTTTCTTCGACCTCGTTGACCGTATGGGACTGCTGGTGCTGCTCCATCTGGGCCTATTGCCGGCGTTGCTCGACTTCGAGTACGATGCCAGCTGTCGCTTGGTGGAAGTGCAGGACAGAGCTGCAGCCCTGTTCGACTTGGCCGTACAAAACAATCTTCCCGACACCACCTCCATCTGTCTCGAATTCCTGATCTCCACAGAGATTTTCTTTAAGCACGAAATCATGGGCGAGTGGCAGGGTCGGTTCCCTCTGTCCATCGAGGACGACGCCGTGTTGCTCACTCTTTGCCAGTTCATGGCACTCAAGTGGAGGCAGCAGTTGCTCGCAGCAGACCCGCTGTCCGCTCTAGTGGCCTCCCATGTACTAAAATTTCTTCTGGATATGCTCGAGGTCCAGGAAGGTCTGTCCGATGTACCTGAGTGGTCTGAAGAAGTTGAGGCAGAAGACTCTGTATCCCGTCTCTTGACAGTCATGACGACTGGAGAGGCCAAGTTCAAGGGCACTGACGGCCCAGCCTCGACTCGTCCTGAGACCGCCTTCGTGATGCAGGTCCTGTCATTTGTGTGCCTCACATCGTGGGCGTCGCTGGACATGACCAAGCTGGTGACCCTGCTCACTAAGCTTGGCACCGTGGCCCCTCTTAGGCCGATCGCTGCGAATATGAAGGAACCACTGGTTGCCCAGGTGGCGTCCACGCCCGCCGCTGGCGTCTTCCGCCACCCAAGGCTGTTATCCTTGGAAGTGCTGTCTTCCAGTTCCGTGCACCTCCCACTGAGTCCGACGTCAGTTAGCGCCGCAGCTCACCTTCTGAGCTGGAGGATCGTACAAGGCCAGCTGACGTCGCGGGACATCCTGGGGGAGGCCACACAAGCTCTGAGCGCGATTTTCGAGCAACAGCTTCCATCCTGCTCCAATTTCTGGGACAGACTGCTGTGTGTGCTCTCCGATGACTCAGAGATCCACCAAGCCGTAGCACGGGAGTTTGGCGCCTTTTTTTGCGCACTATCCTGCAGCTCTCACGCGGTCTCATGCCGCGCGGGTGACCTACTAGTTACCTCAAGCCTCAGCCACTGTGGGGTCTCGAGCGACATGTACCTCTTCCAGTACATTCTCAAGGCCGTTGACAGCGGTAAGGATCTACTTAGAGACCTTGAGTCCTTCTTGGGTCGGTCCGTTCACGTGTCCGAGCTCTGTCGAAATCATTCGCCGGTCATCCGTCTCATACTACGTCCCGACTGTGAATCGTTTCGCTCCGTTTCGCCCCTTGCCGAAGAGAAATGGTTTCTACAGGGGCTCAAGTGTATACTGCAGCCCTGTGTCCGTGTGCACGGACCTTTCGGCCGACTTAGTTCTGACTGGTCCTCCAGATGGCGCTTGGCTCGTCGAGGTCTGTTGGATGTTGGAGAGATCAACGAAATTGACATCGAACTGGTTCGAGGTACCCTTCTTGTGCTGCCGGTGGCGCGAGGCGCAGACGACTCCAGCGTGTTCGCTGTACACTGGGAGGCTTTGGTAGTCCTGATGGAGTCAGCGGAATGGTCTATGGAGTGCTCTCCAGGGAGGGAGTTGCTGCCAGTCCTAATGTCTCAAGACGTGCTGCCGCAGCTTTTGGTGTCTCAACCCAAGCATCTGGTGATCTCATGGTTATCTGTCTTTGCCGGTCACATGCTAAAGCATATGACGCCTCTGGTGGACCTACGTATGTACCTGAACGTACCAGAAGATGCGGGGATAGTCATGGAGGTTCTGTCTCAGGCTTCCTCGAATCATCCGAGCCTCAGACTAATTCAAATGTTGCGGTATCTGCTGATGTCTGGTGAGAGTGGCTGTGAAGCGCTCCTAAAGGACCTTGAGTCTCGATTAGCGAGCGTGGAGAACGATCTCACTGAACAGCACGGGGACGCCCAGAGAAAGGTCATTCTTAGGTTCTCTGGCATTGATGACTGGCTCACTACTGTGGATATTCTGCAGCAGAGGGCGTGGTCGACAGCCCAAGAGAGCCACTTCTTCGCTGCCTTTTTGTCCTTGGTGTTGGGGTGGAGTGACGCTCAACCTAGTCGATGCGCCTTTCTTTCCGACATCCTCGAGTGCTACCTTAAGCAGTGCAGGACATCATCCACTGCCCTTATGTCATGTGAGCCGCACAGAAGTTTGTTATGCAGGCTCGTCTGGACTTCTGAGTATCTTGTGTACTGACGCGATGAATAAGGCACTCACATTCGGCACCTGTCATTTTCTCCACCATTTGGATCGATACTTTTGTCTTCTTCAGAGCCAGGGAGAGTTGTTAGGCCGCCAGATGAAATCCCTGAGCAGCCAGCTCACGTTGGCGCGCAGAAGAGCCACTGTGGTTCGGGTGGCTCCAGGTGCGGTGTGACTACGGAACAAGAGTCACTACACGACTTCAAGACCGATGCATGACCGTGTTAACGTTGGTCTCATGAGAGGGAATGCGCTATTTCATAAGCGTGTAGGGATGAGATTGAACCTGTGTCCTAGCCGGGCCCCCTCGTTGTTGGTTGCCAGCGAGACCACGAGGTGCATTGCGTACACGATGAGCAATTCGATGGAACGCAACCCTCCACGACGCTTAAACGAGAGGAGCCATTTGACGTCATTTCTACAGCCCGTCTTCCCTGATGGTCCAGTTTCCGAGAGTAGCACCATTATGATTGAGCCCCTGTTCGAGGATTTGCCAAACGCTGAAGAATGGTGCAACTTCTTATGTCCGAAGATATACCTGACCCTTCTGATACTCGTGCTTGTTGCGGTGCTGCTTGTAGTTATCATTCTCTCTTCACGTTAAAGATCGAAGAATTCTTTGAAGATGTCTTCGTTGCTGACGCGCTTCGACTTGGCAGGCGCTGTGGCGGTCTTGAATCCGTAGCCCAACTTAAATGGCAGGCCAACATCTGACGGCGATCTCTCCATCGAGTCCAGCGCAAGCTTCGGCGATATGCTGGAGTTTGTGCTGAGGTTCGTGCTGAAGTTTGTGCTTAGGGGTGTCGGAGCTTCTTGCACTGGAGGGAGAGGTAAAGACTCTGGAACATGAGGTGCCGCTGTCAGCGGCGTAGCTTCGTTGCCAGGTGCAATGACGTCTTCTACGCCTGCACTGGAGTCTTCGGTGGGTTGTTCTTGTTGGACGAGTTCAGGTTGCGTCGGTGGCGCGGGTTGACTTGTCTTCCTTGAAAAGGCAGAACTGACCCACGAAACCCACGAAGGATCTTTTGGAGTGTCCATTTCGGGTGTCTGGTTATCCATAAGTATTCTACGCGCGTGCAACGTAACGTGCGTCATGCTATCAAACGCCAGCTCTCGCACGTCTGCATCGTCGTCGGTAAAACGCAAAGCTATCCCAGGGATCAGCTTGCTAATCACATCGTTGACGTCGTAGTAGGGCAAACCACAAACCGAAGCATGCAAAGCCGCGGTGCGATTCTGAGAACAGCTGTCCTTCAGCCCGTGTAAAATTCCTTGGACGAGGAAATTGCGTACAGCGTCCGCAGGAAAAATTGGCCCACGTTGGAACATAGCCACGAGTCCATTCGCCCTCAGTGATGGCACTGGGTCCTTCTTGACAACTAGTAGTAAGCCAGACAATGCTGACTCAAGTTGAGACCTGGTCACATGAGGCATCAGGCACGGCAGTGCCCGAATCGTGGCTTCGCGAACCTGGGGAACTGCATCACTGAGACCGAAGACCAAAGGATCGACGGACCTGCGAGCTATGTCACTAGTCATGTGTGGTTCAAACTGCGGCACGTACTGGAGCACGGAAAACCGCGTCGCTCTGTCGCTCGATATCAACAGCGGCTGTAGTGGCTTCAAAACCAGACGTTGGAAGGCCTGTGGGTCCTCGACGAGCTGCTCCGAGATACGGACAATGAGGGGGACAGCCAGCGCAGCCTGGTTTGGCACAGTGATCATAAAGCTTAAGAGCGACGGCAGCAGCAAATACTTTTGGACGTCAGTGTCAATGTGCTCTATTGCC
>NW_027151395.1:0-6250 GCF_019968955.1 Porospora cf. gigantea A | reverse complement strand
AAGTCCAACAAGTTCTCCTGGACGGGCGACTAAATGTGCACCGTCGACAATGATTTTCCGTTTCACTGGGGCGCCATTCTCCTCATGTTTGCACTTGACCGAATAGGTAATGTTCGAGGCCGCCACCGACACAGGAAGCACACCAACGTCAGTGGCCTCCACGTCTGAATTGGTAGTGGGGCCACTGACTCGGTCGCGCCTCCTCCAATGTCGAGTCTCGGAAGACGACGTTGCTGACGATGTCCAGCTCAGTGCGGAACTAGAAGATAACTCAAATGAAGATTCTACCTCGGACTCAGCGCAGATGAACGACATTGACTGAAATTTTGTCAATTTGTCAAATTCCATCCCCACGAAGCAGAGCGTAACATTGTAGTCTGCATGGAGGGTGCAGCTCAACCTGGATTGATTAAGGGCTCGGTATCTTTGGCATGATAATGACAGGATCACGTTTTGGGCATTCAATGTGCTGTAGATTGTTGTGAAATTAAGCAAATGTGGACGCAGAAGCCCGACTTGGCTGCAGAGGTGAGGCCCCCCAAGAGGGCTTTCACCCAGGTCCGAGTGTGTTTGGCATATTTTGAAAAAGTGGAAGACTGGCCTGACCTATCTGCAGGCCTAAGTTCCTTGGTGAAGGCCTTTCAGAAGGTGGAGCAGCCATTCGAGTCCCGCACGGTCCCGCATCAGGCTGTGGTCTTGAAGCGGCTTGCCCAGTGCCTAAACCCGCGGTTGCCAGCGGGGATTCATGTGCTGGCTCTCGCCGCTTACGACCACATCTTGAAATTGATCGGTTCAGACGGGCTGGTATTGGATTTGGCTGGCGTCCTCCTCGGACTGTTGCCGGTGCCTGCATTTGCGACGACGCAGGTGCGGACTCAGTTCCTGGCGATCATCAGGGCGCACTTCGTGCCGCTGGGCCCCCGGCTGTCCGCATGCATGCCCGGGTTGGTGTGCTCGCTCTTGTCCGGCGTCAACAGCAGCAAGAGACAGGATGACGAATGTGTGCAGATGCTCGACGAGTTGAAACAGATGATGGCTATGGACTGCTTCATGCACTGCCTGTGGGAGGCGGTGCTACGCGACAAGGCCGTTCGAAAGGCCGCCATGTCGGAGCTGCTGGATCAAATGCCACTTTGGGTTGAGGACGTCTGGCTAGCATCGCCCGAGTGTGAGTGTTCGAATGTGTGGACCACGCAGTCGTCAACATTGTTGTGGAAGCGCTGTGCGTCGCTTTGGGGGACTCTGATACCGAGATTGTGCGGGGCGCACTAATACTACTGGAGCAGTGAGCTCTGGGGAAGGCAGTCACTCAGAGAGTTTACCATGGACTCCGACTACTTTTCAGGGGAGGCCAAGGCTAAAATTGTCGCCGCCTTCATGCCGATTCTCATTTCTGACAACTGGATCAATTGCCAAAGAATTCTCTGCCTGCTGACTGGCACCCTCTTCGCCCAGATGGGGTCCACCAACAGCAACGACCTGCACTATTTTTGTTTGCATTCCGCTGGACTGTTAGAAACTACCATCATTCGCGAGGCTTCAGTCGCCCCTTTGCAGCTGGCCAGAGCGCTGGCCCTCCTGTTCAGTGAATACGAAGATCTGGCCCCGGCGGTGATCCCTCCGGTGCTTCTGCCCCTTTTGGAAATGTTGGAACGTCTTCTAAAGACGACTCCGGACGAGACTCTCGTCAAAAGGCTACTTATTTTGGATTCGGAGACCGTGACAGAGACCTGCTGGGACAGTCTGAAGCTGGACGCCCTCAACACTCGTGAGCTGATGCTCGCCGCCAACTTTACGGTCTACCTGCTGGACGTTCTGGGCCTGTCGAACCCTGCCGTCGAATGCTCCGCGCCCGCGTCAGGCCCTAGCCGGCTAACGCATCTGGTCACATGCCAGTTGCAACTCCTCCTCACGTGAGAATTCCGGAATGATCGAACGTAGCGCGTTGCGGCGGTGCACGGAGAATCTCACCGTGGACTGGCTGGTCTTGCTGCAGAACATCCTCGACCAGACAGCACGAGTCATCAACCACCTCCTCGGTCCCGGTGCCGCTCTGCGCGCACCCTCTCTCGTCGACGCGTTGCGTAAACACTCGCAGCTGATGCGTCTGGAGGAGGAGTTGGTCGGGGCCATCAGCGATTTCGCGCCAGTGTGTCTTCAACGACTCGAAGAGAACGGCACTGGCGAGATGGTACGGGTATGCGTGCCGGCCTTGACGCAACTGTGGAATCTGGCAAGGTCTGCCCGTAGGTGTCCATTTTTTGGCCGCATCAGAATACAGCAGCAACGAGGCAGAATGGCTGAACTCGCTGCAGGAGTACATGCTTAGAGCTCCGGAGCGAATGGTTCTGGAGGTGGCGCCGGTGCTACTGAGTGCGATTCGTGCCCAGCCTAAGGGAAGAGAGCACCTGCTGCTGGGTCTGTTGGACACGTTGTGGATGGCGGTTTCAATGGAGAACGCCCTCGATGTTCTTGAATTCTTCTGCGTGCCGCAGAGCGTTTATCCCGACATGCACTTGTTGGAGTCTGTGCTGCTTCCCCAGTTCCAATCCGAAGGGCCGGGAATCCAGAGCATTAGTCGCATGAACACGCTGTGGTTGGCAGGCAAGGACTTCATCATTGAGAACGCGACCATATTCTCAGGCATAATGCTAGCGGCTGGCACCGCGGTATGCGGCAAGGACACGTCGGCCTCTAAGCTCGCAGCCGGAAAAGGGCTGATGCTTGATATGATATCGGATCTCAACGCTTTCAAGTTCTTCATGGACGCGCTAGTCAAGCGGATGGCAGTGGCTGGCGAGGATGGACTTTTTGAGTGCAATCAGCTCCTGCTCGGTCTCCTGCGACTCGATTCGCTAACGTTTCACCGGCAGTAGGGGTGTTGAGGTCCCTTCATGCAGAGCGCTCACCCTTGTGAAACCGGATGAGAACTTGCAAGTGTGCTTTTCCAAGTCGCACCTCTTCACTCCACTCGACTATCTGGACACTATTACCGTGCTTCTTCTGGATAAGGTAGTCGCATTCCCCGCCCACAAGATGTTGAGCATCGAGACCTTGAAGGTGAGGTATCGTCCAGGAGCACACAGACGAGCTTCACCACGCAGCACGTCCCGGCGCGTATCTTCGAGCTGTGCTTGGTGTCACTCGACCCGCTCTTGACAGCATTCGACACCCTGGACTCCCAGACCAGCCGCTCTGGCGAAACTGGGCGAATGGAGGACTGCCTGGTGTTGGTCGAGATTCTGCGCCTGCACCAGCTGTTGCTGAAGTTAATCCTCTCTACAAGTGCCATCGACCTTCACGTGCAGGAGCATGCTCGCGCCTACTGGGCTGCCTTCGAGGGCGAGGACGACGCGTCGATGGCCCGGGCAGCGTTGGTAGAGCGACGCAACCTGTTCAATTCACTGACGAGACTGGTGTCTCTCACGTCAGCATACTTGCGATGCTGGTCCTTCAAGCCGCTTTCGAGAGATATCCTCATCGGTCTCAGCAACTGCCTCTCGCTGCTGTTCGACTCTATCAGTTTGCCGGTGGGTTCTGCTCAGTTTCACGAGCTCATTAAAGAGCTGTTCGCCTCAGCTACCGACGCCCTGCAGGTCTGCAAACCTGACAGCGTAGAGCCTTTGTTGCTCTTCGTGCTCAACATGGCGACTGTCCTGTTCAACCGCAGCCCTAAACCGAAACCCAAGTCATTATTCGGTCCCGTCCCCCTCGATGAAAGTGCAGAGTGGGGCTTGGTGGAGGATATTCTGCCTCAGATTGTTCCGACAATCATGACGCTCGGTCACCAGCGTCGTGTCGAATCACACACGTGCCGCGCTCTCTCCGAGCTCGTCCTCACGCGACTACCTGTGGCCTTCGTGGAGACTTGCCTCGTTCGCCTGTCGTCACGGATCTCCGATCTCAACGAGAAGAACGTCGTGGGAATCGTTGAACTGTTCACTGACTTCCATTACCTCGAGTCTATCATGTGAGAGGCCGGAAAACTTCGCACACAGACCCATCCTATCCGCTGCCATCGAAGCGGTTATGAATCAGCGTAAGTCGAACTCAGGGAGTTCCATTCGCGAGTCTGTGCTGATGCTTTTCGTCTACACGTTGATAAAGCAGCGTGTGACCCGAGGAGACGCACAGGCGGGAGAGATGTCGGACCTCTGGGACTTCGTCAACAGTCTGCTTAAAAAGATTATGGCGCACTCTAGGGAGCCTATGAGCCACGTGTGGCTGCTTCAGATCGTGTTAGTGCTCGACCAGTACGCGACGCTGAAGGAGTCTGAGATTCGATGCAAGAAGCAGATCCAGACCCTTATCTCCAACCTTGGATGTGTGGCTCTGATGAAGCACGACGTTCTCTCACGTAACAACGGCTTCCTTAGTCGGGCGCTGCCCATGTTCCACAACGCTCCAGTGTATGACCTGCTGACACCGCGGCCATCACTCTCCGAGCGCCTCCTCGACGAGTACCGGCAAAGTGTGCCCACTGAGTTACTGACCGCCGAAGTCGTGACCTTGGGCTGGTACGTTCCCGTGCTGAGCACGCAGCGCGGTAACGACTCCGTGCTGCAGCTGGAGGTCACCCTGGAGGGCGCGACAGAACCGGCGGCTGCGGCCGCACACCACGCCGTGGTATGCCTCCTTGCGATAGTACGAATGGTGGGAGGTACTTTTGCACGTTATGCAGTCGGAGGAAGCGCCTTCTACTCCCATGTTGGACCTGATCCTCTCCAACGTACGAGAGACCACCGAGGTCCTCTTCAGTGGCTTCCGCAGCATGCGAACCGAGGCCCTGTCTCTGCGGTGCCTGATTCTAGAGCTCGTCAACGCCCTCGCGAATCTACCTGTGCAACTCAATGGACTGGCTAAGCCGTTGCATACGACCATCATGTCGGCCATCAACAACGAGAACTTCTTCCACGTCGACAGACGTAGCTTTCGCAACTGGGTATCGCTGCTCAACCTCCTGGCGTCTCGGCAGCCCATCGACATGGAGTACTTCGTGCCTAACACATGCAACTCGGCCAGCCAGACCAAGGTTTGCATGTCACTCAAGCGCCTGGGATTCGTGGTGTACGCGTCGCCTAGAGACTCGTTCGCTCCTCAGCTCTCAGAGCTTCTGGCGAAGCTCAGCCACCTTTACCGCTCAGGCATAACGCCTGTCCAGGAGATGGTCCTCTTCGTGAATCGTATTCTTATCTGCAGAATGTCCGCCAAGAATCTGGTACCAGTCTGGCCAGTCATCCTATCTGATCTTATATCGGTTCTGTCGACATCCGAAGATCCGAGTTTGCTGCTCGCCGCTCTGAAGTTCGTCGACCTGGCGGCGTCCCTGCGTTTTCCTGGGTTTGACGTTTATCACTGGATGTTCCCTCCCCAAAATGCCTGCTTCGGCGAGCCGGACGCCGAGAGCTCCTTCACGCACCTACTCTCCAGAGTGGCAGGTCTTGCATCCGGAGGTTCCAGCCCCCGTCTTCGCGGTCACCCGCAGCTAAAGGGCATACGTGGCTGCTTGCCCTTAGAATGTGTTGCAGCGCTGGCTGGGTCTCTGGCCGAACAGGAGATGAAGCCATCCTCAGGCGCGCACATCCCTGATGAGCACGTGGCCGTCAGCTTCGAAAACGACTTCCTAGATGCAGGGCTTCCTTCGGCGTTTCTGACTTGTCTGGGAAGCCGCAGCAGTGAGTGTGTGAGGATTGGAAGGGAGTGGTGAACTGCACATGATCAATTTACTCCTAGTGATATACAAATGTTGCGTGCCGTTATGTGAAGTGTGTTACCGTTGAGTTCGGTTCCGGTGGCCTAGTGATATACAAATGCTGCGTGCCGTTATGTGAAGTGTGTTCCGGTGGCGCTCTGAAAGGCAGGTTATTTTCCGTTTTGTCTCTAGAAGGGAAAGGGTAATGCGATGCAGGCAGTGATCCAGGCTTCTAGGATGATTTATCAGTTCCAATTCTAGGCCTATCTAAGGGGTCTTTAAGGATGATTGTCAAAATAGAGTCTCTGATTCCAGTAGTCTCTGATCTACGAGGGGGTTCCAATTCTAGGCCTATCTAAGGCGTCTTTAAGGATGATTATCAAAATAGAGTCTCTGATCCCTGATCGAAGCAATAGTCTCTGATCCACGAGGGGGTTCCAATTCTAGGCCTATCTATCTAAGGGGTCTTTAAGGATGATTATCAAAATAGAGTCTCTGATCCCTGATCGAAGCAATAGTCTCTGATCCACGAGGGGGTTCCAATTCTAGGCCTATCTA
>NW_027151394.1:0-34861 GCF_019968955.1 Porospora cf. gigantea A | reverse complement strand
GCGCAACATCATACGCGCGACGCCAGATCTTGACTTGATCTTCGCCATGTTTCTTGGCAGTTTCAGCCTTATCAAGACCCTGAAGAGCGCCATAATGGCGTTCGTTCAATCGCCAGTACTTATGAGTAGGAACAGACCACTGCTCAGAGTTGTTCAGAACAGACCAGCAAGTCTCAATGGCACGACGAAGCACTGAGGTGTAAGCAATGTCAAACTTATATCCCTTCTCTTTGAGCACCTTGCCAGCCTCAGCAGCCTCCATTACGCCGGTTGCAGATAGGGGCACATCAGTCCAACCGGTGAAACGGTTCTCGAGGTTCCACTGAGATTCTCCGTGACGAACGAGAACAAGCTTGTAGACCATACTGTAAGTTATGCTGCTTTGTTTTCCACAATACCGTGGTGGGGTGTACTCATACTTAATATTTTGATCAGAGTTGGGCGAGCGCTTCTTTTGAGGAGTTTGAACAAACTTTCGTGTGTGTTCAGTGTCCCAAATCATCTGGCTGTTATGAGAGGGAGTTCAAAATGCGGATTCGTTTTTTTTGGAAACCGGACTGGTCTGTAGAAAATGTCAAAACACCAGCGTTGTTCAATCTTGGCAGTGTAATCGGAGACGCTCTTGCAAGTATCAGCATTATTTAAAGCTATCAAGTCGAATAGAATTAATTCTTCAGCGAACTCAGCAGGTCGAACGCATTGTGCCCGCTGATGGTAGGATGTATAGCGTTCGTTGGCCTCCGCTAGGCGTCGATGTCTGCTGGAACGACCTCATCCAAGGAATCAGCTTCAGAAAGAGATCGGCCGAAAAGGGCGCCAAGCGAACCCAGCAGAGTCTGTAGCATAGCGACGTCGACTGCGGTGGGTTTGATCTTGAGATCGGTTAGAAGACCGAAGTCCTGTTCGAAGCGCGAGGCGTCGATGTCTGCTGGAACGACCTCATCCAAGGAATCAGCTTCAGAAAGAGATCGGCCGAAAAGGGCGCCAAGCGAACCCAGCAGAGTCTGTAGCATAGCGACGTCGACTGCGGTGGGTTTGATCTTGAGATCGGTTAGAAGACCGAAGTCCTGTTCGAAGCGCGAGGCGTCGTTTTCAAACATGACGCTCTGTCCTCGAAGGCTCGTGTCAGCCAAGCCACTAGGGCAGAAAATCGCCAAGTAGAGAATAGCAGTAGAGAAGGTTCGCATTGAAAAGACTGTGTGAATTACCTCCAAACAGCGTTGCCGTCATGAATTCCTGTGGGGCATCCCTCAGGTTCAACCAGCAGAGGAGCTCCTTTGGACCGACGATAGGCCATTCATAAGAGTCTTCGATCGGATATCCTTGATAAGAGTCTTCTGCGCGATGACGATTACCAGAAAGCGAATTGTAAGCACACATCTGAGTCCGGGGTCAGCCCTCATGTCCTGAGAGTCACAGGAACAACAGACTCATAAGCCAGACTTACTTTACAATCAAAGGCGTGTTACAAACCATTCGTGCCATTGGAAGGTTCCAACGTCGGCACCATTCCAGTTTGGCAATCCCAACCCCCCACAGACACGTGCCTCTACAATTCCGGTCAGGCCGTGGCTTCTCAACTGGGAGGGGACGATAACAGATGTCGTCTCATAGGGAGCCAGAGGCTGAGAATCCTCTTTACAGTCCTGAAGTGCACCTCCGGTTGGAAGTTAAAAGTGCGCCTTGGTGCAGTGGAAAATAGACCTGCAGTAAACAACTGGTCGATTGTCTGATAGATACGGCGACATGACGGATGCCGCGCTCCAAGTCGCAACTCGTTCTGACCTCTGAGGTTTGTTTCTGTGATCCAATCTTCACGGACACTATGTGGCCGTATCCCCCACCTCACGCGTTGAGGACCTCGTCCACAAGACCATCAGCCGAGGTGGACTCGCCGGACTCAAGGCGGCTAGATACGGCCGTCTCTACGCTGTGCACGTCGCACACAACTCACTGGCACGCGAGGCAGCAGCTCCCACACGCTTGACACGTCTTCTGTGGACCTCGGCGTTGCTTTGGGGGCGGCTCCGCGACTATGGTCGGGGCTACATAGTTGGGTCGGTACTCCATAACGACCTCTGCCCAACTGCGCCGCCTGGGGCTGTCAGGCTTAGAGGATTTTGGTTCGGCCTGTGGGATGGTCACAGGCGTGGAGGCTTTTGGTTCGGCCTGTGGGATGGTCACGGGCTTAGAGGCTTTGGGTTCGGCCTGTGGGATGGTCACGGGCGTGGAGGCTGTCGACACAGTAGTGGAGCTCCGAAAACCAGATGTCGCTCGCTTGTGGGTCTGATGTTGTTCACAAGGCATCCATGTGCCTTTCTGAGTCTCTGGCACGCAGATACGGCCTGCCAGACTTACACAGTCATGTTCAGACTTCAACCCGTGCTTAGGGGGTCCCGACCCAGAATTGACCCGCCTGCCGACAAGCTTAGGGTCTTCAAGGGCAACATTAACGCTGATGAAGCGTACACCGGAAGCTGTCGTATCCTCATGCATTGCGCGCCAAGACGAATACCAGACAGCGAATTGTTCTCGGGTAAAACGCCCCGTAGATTGGGCTCCTTTGCTCTTGTCACTCACAGAGGCAAACTGGGAAGGTGCGAACATTTTTGAATAATCCGATGGCAAAGTTACACCCCTGATTTTAAAGAAATAACGGTGAAGACTACGTTATAATCCGTTCGAGGAAATCCGAGGAGACAACGGTGAAGATTCGTGAAGATGCGTTCTTGATCCGCAGGTCGCTCAAGTCGATGCTGAGAAGGACTCGTCCTGAATCCTCCTCTGCGGCACACCCAAAGGTCCTTTGCGAATGACTTATTCTTTAGTGGCTATGCTTCAACACAAGGGATTTTCAGCCTCTTTTTGCATGACTTGCTCCAGAAGCTCAGTCGTCGGTCCTGGAATGCTGTGTCGATTCATCAACTCGTTATGAGACATTGTTCCTCGAGCTCATTCTAAAAACTGGGCGAATTACCCCATCAAGCGTGGTCCACGCGCTCTACGCTCACAACATTCTGCTCGCCAGTTTCTTTTGGGGGACACTTCCACACAGAATTGTACGTCTGTAGCGGCGGATCGAAAACGATGCCATAATCCTAAGTATCACCTCCGACTGGCTCTCACCGACAGCAGCTTCGCCGGCATCCCGTAGCCTTTCAGAGGATTCAAATAGGTCTCTCTGAAGTCTTCTATCTTCTGCAGTATGTAGTTGTAGGCATAGACGACTGCTCTGCATTCGGTGCCCATGCTCATTTCGGGATGCTGTTGCTCCGGAAAGCCTTCCGCCCTCCAAACCTTCTTGTAGTGCATAATAACTGGCGTCATGAATGGGTTTGATTCCGTACAATGCATGACAGCGTCGTTGTAAAACTGGAAGAGGCGTTGAGTCCAGCCAGCGAGACTTCGGACTGCAGCCTGTGGCGACTCGAAGCAGGCATCGAATAGCTCGTCGGATTTATCCAGCCTGGCCTTCCCGAAGGAACTCACTGACCGCCGCTCCCCCTGGAAGTCCTCGTATTCGAACTCCACTGGCATGGCGACTCCGATTAGATTATGTTCCATACGTTCCACGTATTGACCTCCGTGATAGAGCCAGACCTCCCTCTGCATTCGAGTGCTTAGCCCTTCGATGACGTCCGGCGACATGTGGCGATGACAGCCACAGACGTCGCCCACACGCTCCCGTCCACCAAGTTTTCGAAGCTGCGACTTCTCCAACACCACAGCACCCGCACAGTCTATTAGCGTCCATGCGTGCGGTGAGGTCGCTACGACGTCAACGTGGGACATACGGTGCTTCTCAAACTTTTTGATGAGTTCAGTCTCAACTGCCTTTCGGCCCTCGCTCATTTTTACGAAGGGGAAATTCTCAGACACCACGAGGCAGTGACCACGCACCAGACCACGTGCAAGATTGGCCACCACCTCGACGTCCACTACTCCGTCCTTCATCACTGCCAATGTCTTGGTCATTACGAACCGGTTGAGCTCGTGGAAGTCGCAGTGCCGCACGTTCATCGTCATCAGCTTCGCAGCAAAACCTAGAAAGCTGTGAAACAGGAGGAACAGGTTGCGAACACGAATGACGGCTTCCGCTTTGTACAGTCTGATGGCCTTTTGGAGCCGAGATTCCAACCGGGAACGGTACTCAGACGGTCCAGATGGGTGCTTTTTCGTCAGTCTATCCAACTCAGCCGCCACAGGCAAGATCCACTTTTCAACAGTGGTGTACAAGGATACCCCGTGGGGTGGAAGGTAGCTAGGTAAGGATTTCTTCCCAGTGAACTTCAGCAAGAAGCCGTATTGCAGTTGGTTTAGGTGGGTATGAAGAGCCTCTTGATGCGAGACCCCCTGAACTCGACCAAGAAAGTACAGGTACAGAAAGTCAGCCGCCTGTGAAGGGATCGCTCAAGACTCACCTCGCTGTACCTTCCCCTTCCGTCCGGCTTCCGCCGGCACACCGAATACACTGGCGGGCCTAACCCGACCGAATTCACTGCCAAAGCCCGCACTTTCTCCTTGACAATGTTCGTGAACTGCGGGTGTGGCTTGTGTCCGTGGGACAGGTCAATCTTCATGAGGCAGGACGTGTCGGCAGTGAGGTTGCGTTTGGTAGCCACGAGGCGGCTGTGGCTTAGGAACCCTGGGCTCACGTTGGGTTACGACTGTCAGCGCTGGGATTCTTTACCACGACGAAGTCGTCAGTGTTCTTTAAACAGACCTGGAACACTTTTCCATTAGCGCCCTCGCCAACAAGCGCGTTGACTGTGATCCAAGGCTCTTCACGGACACTATGTGGCCGTATCCCCCACCTCACGCGTTGAGGACCTCGTCGACAAGACCATCAGCCGAGGTGGACTCGCCGGACTCAAGGCGGCTAGATACGGCCGTCTCTACGCTGTGCACGTCGCACAGAAGAGGCAGGAGACATTTTAGACCTCTGGTCTCGGCTAACGTAATGCGCATTGAGAAAGGATAACTTTAGTCAGACAGCCACGTGGGCGAAAGAGATGTAAATGGAGGCTGCTGAGCACAGGTTCACTGCACACATGGGGAGGTATCACAAGCAATTTGCGTGGGGGGTGGATTAGCATTGGCATATAGTCATTTTTCTGAAGACTGAGACCAGAATGAGTCATGATATCAACGCCGACGAAGAGCAGCAGCGTCTGAGGCCCACATTCGTCGAGGAGCCGGTGCATAGCAAGTCCCCCAAGTTCGAGCACGGCAATGGCGTCTGGGGAGACCCTGAGTGCGGACCTGTGGGAAGGCTGGACGCTGGTCACTTGGAGGTGCTGCAGGTGTCGATGAATCTCCGACGAGAGCATCAAGTGCAGTTTTCGTCTTTGACGATGGATGCGTGAGGCATGAGTGGTTAATGCACACAGATTGGTCAATGCCATGGAGTCTCCCGGCGAGGGACCTGAACTTGAATCACCTCAACTGGAGATATTCACCACGTTCCAGTATGGAACTCTCGGAAACGAGCTGAGGTGAGCTATGCCGCTCTGGCGTATCCAGAATGTTGATAGAGGATGAGCCGAGCCTTGCGGTGCAGGCGCAAATGAAACGCGCCGTTAGCAACTACATTTTGGAAGCCCTGTTACTGGAAGGTGCTATCCCGCTTAGCCTGTCCAGCAGCCTCGCAGAGCTGAAGCGAGATCAAGTGAAGTTCTCGGATTCCAGACGCGAACCGAAACTTGAGGAAGAGTCCGTTAGGTCGCTCTTCCGCGATCTGCTGACGGACATAGAATTCACTGAGCCCCGCAGCTCTCGCATCCTTCACGGGTTGAAGCCGACCATCAAATACCAGGATCCAGTTGAGATTGGGCAGCCTCAGCAGTTTCGGCACCTCTACATGTCCTACGGCCCTGACTGGTCGAAGACTATGAAAGAGCAGGGAGGACAGCTTTTCCGCACTGATGTGTTATTGTCAGCTGAGCGCGTGCCCATCATCGTTATTAAGGTCTTCGCCAACACGCCAACAGGCAAACAATTCCTGGGAGCGGCCGCATTGGATACTCATGAACTGCTGGACGTGAGCAAGCCTTTCAACCGTGTCTGGATTCCCATTAAGACTCCTTTCGTCTACACTATATCTCATGAGAACGAGGACTATGAGCGCGTCCCTGTCCGAGAGTTCTCATCTCTTTGGCAAGTGGTATCAGCCTTCCGAGGGACGGGAGTCACCGAGCTGACCGTGACTGAGGCCGTTCGCGAATCTTTGGCCACCCAAGGGGCTGCAGTTCAGCTACAGGACGCACGTTTCATTAGCGTTAAGCCTGGCTCTGTTTTCTCAGGGGAGGTGCTTTTCGAGACGTTCTTCGCAACCCAGCGCATCAATCGTGGGCTGCTAGGCGCTACCACCAGCACTCTGGAAGATAGTCGCAAGCTGGAGCTTAACAACCGGCGACAGGTGCACGACATGCACGGTTTGGGCTTGAGGAATCCCGTGTACAATCCGAATCTTTCCAGCTTTTTGGAGATGCACATTCGTAACTCGGATGCTGAGGAGACGCATCTTGATGCCAATCCGATGGAGCTCTGGCAGTTTGAAGAATGGTCGTACGAGAACCAACAGAGGATGGAAGCTTACACTCGGTACTTGTCCAAGCAGCATTTACCGCAATGGAGGCGCTTCTTCACCGGAAGCACCTTCGAGAGAGGAGCCGAACAGTGGAAGGAAATCCAGCGGTCTTTGGACTGCCAACTTCTGGACCCCGAAGTCAACGGTAACTGGAGCAACACCGTGAATGAACAGTACGGCGACCAGTTGCCAAGGTTTCTTCTGGAGGTTTGGGCCGATGACGAGTTCCACGGGGAGTACCTTCTACCCAGGGTTATGGATATCAAGCAGCAGCTGCAGACGGTTAAGTTGTTCAAGCTGGAGTCCTCCTCTAGGGCTGCTTTGACTCGGTTCGATAAGCTAAAGTCTGTGGGGGATCGGCGTCTTCAAGGCTGGATCTACGTGCATGCAACCTGGCGCCTTCTGAACCCACGTACAGGTCGGCTGAACCTGCAGCTGCGCGAAGTACGCGATACCGACGTCAGCAATGGACGTCCTCCGCAGGTGCATGTCTGGATGCACGATGAGCGGAACGGGACCTGGTCTCGAGTAATGCTCTTCACCCCCTTCGAGTTTGGAGTTAATTTCCTGAAAGCGAAGCAGGCAAAGCGGTCGATGAGCGAGCACTGGGTTTGGGACTCAACGATCATGGGTCAGACAGAACCTGATTGGCGCAACTTTTATTCGTGGGACGAGCCAGGACAGATGCTCACTGAGGAACGTGAGGTGCATGTGCCACTTGCAGCCCACTACGCCGTCAAGCACGAACTGCCGCTGGGCAAGACCCACCAAGAGGTCAGTGGCAACGTGAACGCCGACATATGGAGACTGTTAAAAGGAGGTGTGCCCTCGGTGCTTCGGCAGTACCTATGGACGGAGATTTCAGGTGCTGTCATCTACCGAAAGAAGGTTAATGAGGCCTTCGAGGAAACGACTACGGTTGATGAGCGGCTAGGCTGCACCTCCGCCTACCAATTCCTCTGTCGACAGTGCGAGGTCTTCAACATGGACGTTTTTGACATGATCAAACGCGATCTTGACGATCTTCAGACCTTTACCGGCATGGATCACACCCATTACAGAGATGTGCAGGAGGTCGTTCAGGCATTGGTTTGCTTCGGAGCCATCAACTCTCTTCCTCAAATGCAGGGCAAGGACAACAAACCTGTAGCCTCGCGAGTAGTTACTAATCTATTCGTTGGCCACAAGACAGGCGCAATGGTTGGGCAGCCGATTGCGTACAGTGCCGCTCTGACACGCTTGGCTTTCTACTTGATGGCTGACTTCCAGGGTGACCGCCTTAGCAACGAGAACGTATTTTACCTCATGTTTGCTGTCTGCTGTTCGACTGGCTGCAAGAAGTCAGGGGTGCCGCATGCTCCTTTTCTGAAGTACTTCGCGCTCAAGACAAGTAAGCTCTCCGAAGAGGAAAAGCAACGGATGAAAGAAAGCGGGGTCCTCGCTACAAAAGCTTCCTTCTCGGATGATATTCCTTACGTTCTTAGGGACGCGTTACTGGTGCGATCTGCCCTGGAGTGCTTCTACCCTGAGCAGGCGGAGACGCTGCAGCTCACAGGAGTGCACCCGGAGGAGTTACTGTACGGTCCGTTACAGAGCCTTTTCGCAGGTTACCTACCATCTCAGTCGCTGTATCGTCTGTGGGACATGCTGTTTAACTCCGTTTACCCCATCCGAGCTGTCGTGGAGGCTGACCTCAGCTTCTGCGATGTGGAGAGTTTTAAGCCGTCGTCTGCGGCGCGAGGGATGTGTCAGACTCCTATGAAGGATATACAGCAAGGTCTAGCGTCCGGTACTAGCACCACCGACACCAGCCTGCGATCCGCCCAGACGTGCTTCTTCGACGAGTCTTCAAGTCGTCGAGTGGTCGTATGTTTGGCATTTGGAGTACTGCTAAGGACTCTGAAATCCTTGCCGGAGACAACCACGGCTCGTGAGCTTAGGGATGCTTTCACGCTGCATCTGCAGCTCCTCCGGGATCCCTCGGAGCTCGTACGCGTCATCGATTGCGCCGACTTTGTCCTCTTCACATCCAATTACCGCATCAACCACCTACTGTCGCTGTACACGACATATCTACAGAGCAAGCGGGGCCAGCTCCGTGTGCAGAAAGAACAAAATTCCCTTCTCCACAAGCTGGTTCAAAATTCCCGAGACCAGCATGGCCTCCTCGTCTCGTCTCACGTGGCAGCTCAATTCAACCGATCAGCAATTTACATGGAGGACAAGTACAAAGGCTTGAATCTGAAACCTGGACTCCACACAAGTGACTTGGCTGAGCACGTCATGCCGCTTCTGAAGTACCATACGCTATTTGCCCCTCCGCACGAGCGTTGGCTACCTGAGGACGGGCTGGGCCGCGTCGTGTTCAAGGTGGATATGGTGGAACTGATGGCAGGCCCCCTCCATAAGCACCTAGTCATTGAAGTGGTACTGGGCAAGGACAAGCAACAGATTAAGTGCTGCCGGCTCAATGACAGTAGTGTGTACACCTTCGAAGGAGATGGCGCATTCTGGTTCCTGCTGCACACGGAACCTCCGTATCTTTTCAAGTTCCGTATCTTGGATGAATCCGGAAGAATGAAATTGGTCGACTCAAAGAAGGGACTGCAATTACCCAACTTGAAAACACACGGTGAGACGTGGAAGGCTGTGAAGCCTTGCCATTTCGAGTCGACGATCGGAGATGTGAGACTGTGGTTCTCCTACTTCATGATGAAGGGACCTGATGCCACTCATCTGGCTGCTCAGATTAACGACAGCTCTATGGTGCTCGGTGGTGGATGCTGGGGCGACATCACAGGGTTCTACCCAATGTACGCCAACGTCGACCACCGTTCCCATGCCCGTAATTATGAGGACTTCTTGTCTCTCAACCAGCCGCTCGATTCCAATATTCGAGGGGCTGCCATCAAGCAGACTGAACGGCCAGCCGCTTACGGGCTTCGGTATGGGGAATTCACCGAGCTGCTCTTCCACTCAATCCCCTCCCTACTTCCGAAGTCCCGCGAGATATTTGAAATGTTCTGCGGAGGGACCGATGGCACGATCGCAGTGAGGGACTTGGTGGGCTCGCTGGTTTTCATCTCGAACGGCTCAGTGCAGGAGAAGGCTGCGTTGTTATTTGACGTCTTCGGCCACCACGAGGAGGAGATTCATAAAGTGGCTCAAGGCGCCAAGAACCACAACCTGTATTATGATGTCAGTCCATGGCAAGTCAGCGACAACACCCTCGCCCTAGCTGAGGTTGAAACCGTTACTGCGCCCCGTGGAGCTCTCATGTGCATCCGGAATTCCACCTGGACGGAGACTAACCGTATCAGCGTAGCCGAATGCGCTGGGATTGTTCACGCCATCTGCAACAGGTCTCTGCAGCACGTTGACATGTTCTCTGCATACCAGATGGCCTGTTCAACGTTTGATCCTGAAGGCTTGGTCCCTGGACTTAGCGCGGCTTACCTGGTGTGCCAGGAAGGCCTGGATTCGGAGGACGTAAAGGTCATTCAAGGTGACACTTCACGCCGAAGTACTCGACGACGCAACCGGGAAATCGTGCAGAACCTGTCAATCGACGTCACATCCGAACTCCTCCGTTGGATGCATCGCGAGTGCGGCGAATATGGTACCTTCGGGTTGAACTTTACGCACGTGGAGTCGCTTGGAGATCTTGGAATTCACGACGTGTTTAGCGGCTATCGCAAAACTCTCAAGGTCTGTGTGAATGATGGTAACTACGACACCCCTACCATCATCAACCTCGAAATTGGCGTGGACAGCCGAGTTGTAAGCGGCACCGGCGGTAACTTCCGTCGTGTGGCTTCTGGTTCCCAGCCCGGCTTCGAGAAGCAAAGCGGTCGCTTCGGCACACGAAATCCGGCTGTACAGCTGGGTCACCCGTTGGCTGACGCCAGCCACCTCTTCGAGGTCCATCGAGTAACTCTTGATAAGCAGCTGTTTATGACACGATTCCTTGCCTCGGATTTCCTGGGTGAACCCCTGCGCCGTTTCAACTCTGTCCACCGATTTGTACAGAAGAAGAATCTCCTGGACGTGGATTCCCATGTTGCGTTGACCGTCGATGATGACCTGTTCCTAAGAGCTAAGCCGATTGATTGGTCTGCTAAGCAACCTGAGAGCAAATGCTGCCGGAAGTCCGCTTCGATGTCGGGTTCGGACGATGGCTCTCAGGGGAATGATGCGTCACCTGATGCGTCGCCTGATGCGTCGCCTGATGCGTCACCTGATGCGATGTCACCTCAGGATACCACTCGCACGACCACCCCCCAGCTGATGGCGGCGCCGGATGATTTGACGGATGTCAAGAAGGTTTCTTTCGTCATCCAGAAGGTGAAGGACCTATTCGACCCAAGTATGTGCTCACGCATAGATCCCTACGTTCGCATCACTGTCGGAAAGAAAACGCATTCCACGCGGACTCGGAGGTATGGCGAAGGCTTCGCCGACTACCAGGACCAGGCGCTGGAATTCAACTACAGACACAACAAAACGGCACCGGCTCTGATCGAAATCGTCGAGGACGACGGTGAACAACAGACCGTGATCGGACAAAGAACCTTCGACATCGAGGAGGTCCTGAACGGGAAGGAGATGAGGGTGAAGTCGCAGGACTATTCTTTGAGCGGCACTTCTAACGAGGCCTCTCGGGTAACTATGAAGGTGCACTTTAGCTGCAGAAAGGGCACCACTCCTCCTACTCCTCATAGTCCTGTGAGTCCGAAACGAAAGTCGCTGAATCGGTGCTCAATCAGAGTCCGATCCGTCAAGTCCGTTACGGACGAAGATCAGAAATTGAGGAAAGCCCGCATAGTTATCACCCATGGTGACGCTAAGGCGCAGACATCGATTCTGGAAGACTCGGATTCGCTAGACTTCCTAGGCCAGGAGCTCTCGTTCACCGTACACTCCGATGCTCGAGGTCACGTGCGAGTTGAACTTTATGAGGACGATGATGTGGTGGCTACAGGCGACTTCGATTTGTCAGAGAAACAATTCGCTACGACTTCCGCGGTCCATCTTGATCTGTGGATGAGACGACCTAACCGCCCCGCAGGTAAGGTAGACCTCGAGGTGAAGAATACATTCGTACAGCTAGCGAAGTTGGGCGTGGTCAAGCCAGAACTGGTGACGGACTTCCGCGTGCACGTCCTCAGTGGACACAACCTCACACTTGACCACGGTAAGAAAGAGCGGATCGATCCGTATGTTGTGGTTAAGTACGGGAAGGAGGAGCATAAAACGGAAGCTTTGAATGACGCTGGCAGTGATCCCGTTTGGGATGAAACCCTCCGGTTTGACCATCGTGGGAACGTGGAAGCTCTGGAGCTGGAGGTATACGACAAGGACCGCTTAAGCAAGGACGACTTCCTAGGGTCGGTGGTGCTGCCATTGAGCTCGCTTTACGAACGAGGGTGGAACTCCGAGGACCAGTATGTAGTGGTGGACGCCGCAGGGAATACTGCTGGCCGCCTTCGACTCGGATTCGACTTCTCGAGCTCGGAAACACTGTCACCTGCGGGAAGAGAGCTGCCTTCATATCTGCGGATCCGAGTCGATGAGTGGTCTCTTAAGGGAGGAAAGTCCTCACTAGTGCCGTATATCGTATACGACTCCGATGAGATACCGATTAAGTTCTTGGACGTTAAGATGATCCCCTTCAAAGGTAGAGACTCGCTCCTCCTTGAACTACGCGACGGACATAAGTCAGTCGCCACAGCCCCTATCTCAATGACCAAGCACTTAGAGGAGTGGTTGGCCCAGAAGTCACCTGTGCAGACCACTGGGGACCTCCACAACGATGAGGGCAAGGACGTTGGCAGCATCAAATACGAGCTCACGTTCCAGGATCGACCATCAGACCCTCCCAATTCCCTATTCGTGGAGGTCGTGTCCACACGGAACTCTACAGGGATCCAGTACCCCTACTACATGGCTGAGGTGTTGCTCTTCGGCTCCGCGGACTTCAAAACACCGTCTAAAAAACTATCGACGTCCCTAAAGCTGACAGACGACCCACTTGTCGTTCCTTACCACGAGAGCTTCGTGGTGGAGTACGCCAATGAGCAGTTCCTGAAGGTGAAGTTCTACGGCGTCGACAACGACCGAAAGAGCCGCCACCACCTCTGGGATACGAACTACGACCTCTGGATGTGTCTGAAGGATGGCGACGGCTGCTATGACGTGCCGATCCCTTGCGGTTCGCCGGGCAAGGAGGGTTGCGTGGCCGTAAACCGATTCTTTTTCTGCCCTCGCAATTTGAAGTCCCTTCCTGAGAGTACTTACTACCGTGTGATCGTCAACAAGGTCATCGACCAGACTCCCCCGAAAGATGGTGGGCCTGAACGTTTCGGTGTCAGCGTTCACACGATGTACTCGGACCAGAAGCACGAAATGGTGCGGAACAAGGGAGGCAAAACACCGATGAACCACAGTTACACCTTCAAGTACATGAAGGAGCCCAGTGTTTGGCTGTCGTTGCTGGCCCCTGAACATTACGACCCCGGCGCCAACGAGTTCTTATCTCGCGCTTCAATCGACATCTGGGATATGGTTCGCAAGGGACAGAAACAATTCTCAGGCGACTTGCCGCTGCACGATTCCCACGGGGCGCCCCGTGGGAAGATCAACGTCGACTTCGAGTTTGTCCATGTACCCCTGCTTATGCCTGAGTACTTGAAGGTGAACGTTGGACACGGCCGAAGCCTCTACGATGATGAGGCTAAAGGACCTCGTGATCCCTGGGTGAACGTCTTTCTGTGTCCGGGCAAGCTTAAAGAGACGTGTTCAGTGAAAAACACGGGTCGGTCTCTTTGCAAGTGGTCCGAGAGCTTCGTCTTCCACTACGACGGCGAGCCGACGGTTGAGTTGAATGTCATGGACTCCGCTCATCAGGGCACCGACTACCTCGGCAAGGCTGTGGTCAGTCTTTGGGACGTACTGGAAGGTCGAGCGCCGCACGATCATGTGGTCCTCTTCAAGGACGGCAAAACCGCGGGCAAACTATCTGCCACGTTCGACTTTTACCACAAACCTGAGCATACGACTCCTACAGCTGTCCAGGTGGTGGTTAAGAACGCTGCTGACCTAGCTGTAGGCCAATCAGGTTCGCCGTTCGTCACGGCCGGCTGTGGGGTGAATTTGCACAACTACCGCCGAACCAACTGTGCTAAGGGCGGTGGTAAGTTTGCTCGCTTCAACAAGGAGTTACTCATGTGTCCCTGGGATCAGAGCTCGGAGTACTTGTGGATTAGCGTATATGACCAGCAGAAGGGTAACTCCAGCCGTGAGGCAAAGCTGGTTGGGTCTGCCAAGCTTCACGTCTGGGACCTACTTCGGGACCCCAACCTTCCGTGGGTGGGAAAGGTCAGACTCAGCCAAAATAACCATCAAGCGGGCTACCTCAATGTGGCAATACAGCTTGTGGCCCCAGTAAACCTGCAAGTTCCTTTCCGAAGCGGGTTCGCAACCAGTGGCGCTGAAGCCCAGAGCGGTCATAGCTTCGCTGTGAGTCTCGATGACACTGCAGCGGTGTACAAGGAAAAAGTGGCGCTGGCATGCGCTGATGTAGGCCGAAATCGGCACAACGATCCCAACGCCAGTTTCTACAAGTACTGTGGGGACCTGCCTCGCACTCACGAGGTGGTCTTCCTCACTGAGACTGGAAACGAAATCGTGCTGGATGACTACACTCGCCTAGGAGACTACAAGGAAATCGCCACGCTGCACGGAACCGGCGTTGCCATCCCCCTTCAATTGCGTAGGCGGTGCACGACACCTCGAACCCATGGACGCGCTGACAGCTCTCTCGCCCTTATGCCTCGACAGGCTACGACATACCCCGGCCCAGCGTGCAAAGCGAGGAAGCGGGAACAGATGGCTTACTTGTACTCGCCTCCCAGCCGTCTCGCGCTCGACAACAGCTACGTCGAGCGGGTTGGAAGTATGGAGTTCCTGATGCATCCGAATAGTCGAGCTCCACTGCGTAACCTGGGATGGTGCAAACTACCAATGAGCAAGATGCCAAAGGCTGGTGAGACGCACTACATGAATAGAATTCGCATGCGCAAGAATTACTGGATACCGGCCACGGTACTCCGGGGTACCTACTCGGGGTACGAGATGCAGGCCTTATGCCACAACGAGACTATTATTGGATTTGATGACCCTGAAAGGGTGAGAAGTCTGACTGCTCCGTTTGACAACGTTCTGCTGAACTTCCGATGCAGTAGGGAACCAGGACCCTATAATCCGTGCGCTCCCTGTCGTGGGTCTCCTTACCGAGCGGCAGATCCTCTGAGGGTCTGTCCGCAAGAGGGACTTGTTATCCCAGACCGCCGCAAGAAGCGTCGCGCTTACGAAAAGTCCTCAGATGGCAGCATCTCCTCTCTCTCCTCGCTCACGGGTTACTCCGATTTCATCAAACTACGGGAGGAGCATAGAAATGCTAGGACACCTCATGACCATGACAATGACCATCACGGCCATCACGGAAAAGCACATGGAGAACCTGGATATCGTCACGCCCTGGAGTCCTCTTCCTCCTGCTCTCGTTGTGAAGCTTGCGGCCAACTGAAGCTCCGCCAACGGAAACTGAAGCATCTAGGGCTGGCTTCAGATGCTAGCCTTTCTGACACCTCTCTGGAATACTTTTTGGATCGCCGACACGCAAAGGAGCGTCGGAACCAGCAACGAATCAAACGCCAGGAGCACAAGGCCAACAAGCGCCTTGAGCAGGACGAGTACGAACGAACTATGCACAAGATGAATGTTGACTCCACTGCTGTCTCGGCCGTCAGTGAAACGTCCCTCTCAGTTGTGGCTGGCATTAGAGGCGTGCAGTCTCTAGGGACATTCGAATCCTACCCCAATCAGATCCCTCCGTATCTGCACTCGAACAGCTCGACATCGCTGCTGCCTTCCCCAGCGAGGCCTATGATGTCTCCAGCGTTCAACCACTCCTCAAGCACCTTGGAAGCGAGTACCTCCAACACCTCCAAGGCTGCTGCCAACATCCTCACTAAGATGAACAGTGGCTCTAAGACATCGAAGACATCGAAGACATCCAAGACATCCAAGAAACCCAAGACATCCAAGACATCCAAGTCATCCAAGTCCAAACGCTCTTCTACATCCAAGTCCAAAACTTCCTCGACGTCGGAGACTTCCACCCCAAAGTCCTCCAAGCCCGTTGAGGTCGAGCTGTAGTAAGAGTTGAGTGTGTGAATTTAATCGTGCAAATCGATGATCTCTGTGCAGGAAACGCGCTTCATGCTCGATGGCGTCCGTCAGAACATCCGCAACGACGGGCGGAACAACGGCGACTTGCGGTCTCTGCAGCTGAGGGTTGGCGTGTCTCCGACGGCCTTCGGTTCCGCAAAAGTGATCTGGGGGAGGAACGAAGTGGTTGTGGGAGTGACCTGTCAGCTGGTGAAGTTGCCAGTAGTTTCTGGGTTCGCCCCTGTGAACATCAGCATATTCGATGCCGGACAGTCTCAAGCCCATACACACATGGCGTCCGTACTGACTTCGCTTCTGTTGAACACGAATATTGTTCCCCATGCGCACGAGCGCTATAGGTGGCAGGTGCATGTGGACGCGTGCCTGCTGAATGTCGGGGGGAATCTTTTGGATGTGGTTGGTTTGGGTATTAATGCCGCACTCCGACACTGCCGGTTGCCACATGTTATTTTTACGGAGAGCGAGAATGCTGACTGGGACTTCGAGGTGGATGACAGACCTGAAGCCGGCCACCCTTTATCCAATCTTGACAGGCTCCCCGTACCAGTATCTTGTGGCACGCTCGGGGATCACCTCTGCTGGGATCTCACCTGGGAAGAAGAACCAGCCAGCGATTGCCGAATCACTTGTGCGGTCGTGGAAGATGGCCATGTCATGGGCATGCATACAAGTGGCGCTCTCATGGACTTGTCGTTGACGTCACGCATCATATCGAGGTCAGTGGAGAACGGCGTGCTGCTGCACAAGACAATTAAAGAATCTCTCTAGAATGCGTCGACGCATAATGACAAACCAATGACCAGAAACAACACCCCTGAAATCAGGTTCATCCTTCGTTCATCGACATATGGTTGTAGCACAGTCCCTAGGAACACAGCGGCCAAGGAAACGAGCGCGTGAGCCAACATCACACCAAGGAAGACGCCGACCCAGTTGAAGCTGGAGGCCAGAGTTATCGTAGAGAGCATGGACTTGTCGCCGAACTCAGCTGTGAAGACAACCCAGAACGTGGTCGTAAGCAGGGCCCACCACGATATCTCCGGAGACTCCTTGTTGATGAGGGCAGTGTTCAATTGAGAAAACGCGTCCTCCTCTTCGGAGGTCTCAAGGGCCTCTCTGAATGAGTACAAAGCAAAAATTATCAGTAGGCAACCAGACACCAGACTGATACTGTCATTGGACACATGAAGAAACTGCAGAGCTTGCCCTCCCAACAATACGGAAAGGCTTGTTTGTATCAACAACGCTGATACAGACCCCAGCCAAACGCAGAACTTGTTTGGATATTTGCGCGCAAGAAGAGCAGTGATAAAGAAGGTCCGATCACCGACCTCTGAGGATACAGTGACGGCCACTGAAGCGGTGAAACTAGACAGGACTCCTCGGGGGTTGCTGGAAATGCTTTCCTCAGACCAGCGTGCCGTGCTCGAGTCCATAGAGATCTTGGACACCAGGGAGAGGATGGTGGCCTTGGACTCGAGTTTAGGTGCGTGCACGAGCTGATGTAGGGCAAATGAACCATATGCAGGTAAGGAAAAGAAGAAGGTGAGAAAGCGCATGATTCTCATTAGTTCTTGTGAAGGTTGACTTCGTTGGAGACTCTCAAGAATCGACGAATTCGATTTTCAGAGAATTTAGCATGCGCGAACTATGGGGTGGCATTGCAGAAGTCGACATCGCGGAGGACTGGGGCGATGTAGCCACGCTCAGACAGGTGCCTGATCATCAGGAGGTATTCGCACATAGCAGCGTCAACAAGTCGATCATCTTTGAGATTCTGCAGATGGACTCCAAAGCTGATCCAAAGGATCCTATTCGATTTTTTTTTGACGACTTGGCTAAAGACAACGATGCCCAAGATGCGAAAATTATCCGAACGGAATGGTTGTCGAAGGAGAACAGTCCCTTCCTGTCCCACGTGAGGCAAGAGGCCATTGGCCAAGTATGCGAAGGGGTGCAGAATGTACCGAAGACCGGGGAGGCGGCAGATCTTCTGACGGTGACTCTGCTGTTGTTTCGACTTCCTACCACCGAAACGGACATTCTGATCCAGTTAAACAATGTACCGCGAGAGGAGGCTGATCTCCTATTCCGCACATTCCGTCTTCGCAATGAGGAGGCTCTCCAGTGACGTGTTTCGAGATACTTTCTGATGAGATTAAGTGTGAAATGATATTCCCAACATTACTTATGAGAGGAATTGCGTTGTCTTTGTTGGCCCTGGGGACTCGGGCCACGAAGCAAGACCTGCTTCCTCTGATGAACTACCAGCTGGCAGTCAGTGAGAAGGTGAATCCCCAGTGGATGGTAGCCGCCAAGGTGCACTCTTCTCAGCGGAGAAACTTGTTTGCTGAGCTCTTGGTACAGGCTACCTTCTGCGATACCGAGGCATTGGTTGGTATCGTTCGGAGTGAGCGCCAAGGGGGAAGCACATGCAGCAACTCCGGAGCATGTGGTCACCTATTGCGTGGACCCTACGATACTGTTCTGTGACGCAGACTCCAGCCCTGCCGGATGTCTGAGAGAAGACGAGTCGTCAGGCCTAGTATCCTGCCTTGCCCACCTGGACTCCTGTCAGAAACTTAGCGACAAGGGCGTCAACACTTTTGGACTGCCTTTGACTAAGTGGACTGTAGAACGGCTCGAGCGACAAGGCATGTCACGGGCTAGCGATGTGCTGGTGGACGTCAACGGGGTCCGAAGTTTTGTGCACTCGCTGTATCCATCGCTGTCGTTAATGGACATCGCAGATAGACTGGAAGCTACGAACTCGAGAATGATTACGCTGAAGCAGACGTTCGACCTCCGAGCCGGAACATGCTCATGTGCTCAACTCCCTTGCTGCAACGATTTTGACCACAAATGTCTAGGAATGCCGCTCTGCTCACAGGTGCCACGGTGTGGCTGTGCTCAGCCTGGCAGCAGCAGCATTCTGGGGCCAGAGGTATGCGCTTGCGGTCAACCCGGCTGCACATGCGGTCTCCTGGAAACGTGCACGCCAAACTCCTGCGATGACTCCTGTAACTGCCACCCTGATCACTGCGAATGTCCGCGAAACATATGCTCATGTCAAGGCGAAGAATGCAACTGCTGGTCCCATGGAAGGTGCACGTGTGATGGCGACCGATGCCTCTGTAAGAAATTTAACAGCCGAGACTTGACTGTAATCGATCCCGACACCGGCATGACCTTCAGAGACCCAATACCCAAGTGCCAGGCAGCTTTAAAGAACGTGTACAAGGTCGGTGAAGGCCTGTGCCACAGCCTGTGTCTGCACGCGCCCGCCCTCTGTCCGGACGCATTCACTGGATGTGCAATGGCTAAGTGCCTTGGTGAGAAGGCAGCGGGCATTTGTGAAGCCAAGTGCGCGGAGGTGGATATGGGAGGGGAGACTACTACTCCTGCCGGTGGATCTACTACTGCTGGTGCATCTACTACTGCTGCCACAACTACTACTGCTGCCGCAACTACCACTGCTGCCGCATCTACTACTGCTGCCGCAACTACGGCTGCTCCCGCAACTACTGCTGCTCCCGCAACTACTGCTGCTCCCGCAACTACTGCTGCTCCCGCGACTACTGCTGCCGCTGCGACGACGACTACGTCAGCCGCTGCCTTGAGGAGGGTACAAGGATGTGGAGGAGTCCCAGCACCAGACAACGGCGGTGGAGACTCTGGTGGCTGTGGAGGAGTCCCAGCACCAGACAACGGCGGTGGAGACTCTGGTGGCTGTGGAGGTGACCCAGCACCAGCCAACGGCGGTGGAGACTCTGGTGGCTGTGGAGGTGTCCCAGCACCAGACAACGGCGGTGGAGACTCTGGTGGCTGTGGAGGTGACCCAGCACCAGACAACGGCGGTGGAGACTCTGGTGGCTGTGGAGGTGACCCAGCACCAGACAACGGCGGTGGATGTGGAGGTGGGGGCGGAGGGGGAGCTCAACCCCCATTTGACCTGCCTGTTTGTGATGGCGATTGTTGTGGACCTACGGAGTCAGCCAAGACAACTGCGGCTTCCGAGGCGTCTGGGGAGTCGACGTCTGCAGCTTCCAGCGAAGAGACCACTGAAGGGTCCACCACTGAAGGGTCAACCACTGAAGCGTCCACCACTGAACAGTCTACCACCGAACAGTCTACCACCGAACAGTCTACCACTGAACCGTCTACCACTGAAGAGAGCACCACTGCAGAGAGCACCACTGCAGAGAGCACCACTGCAGAGAGCACCACTGCAGAGAGCACCACTGCAGAGAGCACCACTGAAGAGAGCACCACTGAAGAGAGTACCACTGCAGAGAGCACCACGTTGGAGGCCAGTGGTGAAGAAAGCACCAGCGAAGAAGCGAGTGGTGAAGTGAGTGGTGAAGTGACCAGCAGTGGAGAAGCCAGCAGCGCCGCCGAGACCACCGCCGAGACTACTGCCGAGACCACCGGTGAGATCTCAGGTTTCCGAGAGAGGATCCATGCCAAGAAGCCTGCAGCTAAGAAGCCTGCAACCAAGAAGCGCGCAGCCAAGAAGCCTGCTGCCAAGAAGCCAGCAGCCAAGAAGCCTGCCGCCAAGAAGCCTGCTGCCAAGAAGCCTGCTGCCAAGAAGCCTGCTGCCAAGAAGCCTGCAGCCAAGAAGCCTGCCGCCAAGAAGCATGCAACCAGGAAGCCTGCAAAGAGGACTACTAACTCGGGTGCTCTGTGATTGCTTAGCAACGAGTGCTGTGTTAACAGCCAGTAAATCGCTCATTCCAATGGGGTTGCGTGACGCTGTAAAGAACGTCCTGAATCTGGGTAGCAACACAGAAGATGGACACGCTACAGTGGTTAAAGATGTGAGATACATTGAGGGGTGATTACAGCTCGGGAAGCGGCTTGAGGATAGTTCGCTGTACTTTAACAAGGAGATGGGGCGTTGGGTGGAACGGGGTATGGAGGAAGATGCCAAGGCTGAAATGGCCAAAGCACAAGCACCGCCACCACCACCTTCAGCAAACCCTGCTTCTATGGGCCCCACCACGAGATACGCCGAAGCTGGCAGCCGTGAGTTACCGGCGTCTTTCAGACAGAATTGTTTCGAACGTCAGCGCCTGCAGCCCCACGCAACACATCATTTCCTGCGATGGGGCCTTCCTTTGCATTAGCGCACGTGCCGCCTACGGGCGCCCCTTCCATCGCTTCTGTGGAGGTCAGACACTCCCAGCCTCCCAGGCAGTTACCGCTTTCATTGGAACCCGCGGAGTCGGCTCACTCGCCTGAGCCTGAGGCCCCGTCACAGATGTTGGAGCATCCACACCAAGGATACATAGAGGAGCCTTCGTATTTTCAGCCGTCCATCGAAGCGTCCATGGGCCAAACCGCAGAGTCTGAGTTCTACGCAAGACCTGAATCCGTAGTCAGCCGGCCCAGTGGATGGCACACCGGTGACCAGGAGAGAATTTCGCAGGATATTGAGGTGTACAGACGGAAGAGTGAATATGACGAGGACTTCGACTCCATCGGCGACGACAGCCTCAACGGTGACTTCGTCTCGGATGATACTGAGGAGCTTTTGAGAGACGTGGAAGGGAGTGATGATTTGCCCCTACCAGCTGTCTGCCCCCTGATTAGCCCCCGGCTTAAATATTGTAGCGAGGTCTATGCCGACCTGGTCGGAGGCAAGGAGAACACTGATGTGCTGGCCCTTGAGGAGCAATGCAGGCTAGCTACCGAAGCTTACGATGAGATTAAGAAGGTCCTCACATTTGTATTACGACAGCAGAACCTGGATCTGGTTCAGGTGCTTCGAGACTTCGATCAGCGCTGAGCCTTCTTCAGCTGGCGTTTCAGGCGCTGAGCGTCGTGCACTTGTTTCTTTCTCGCTCGTTTGTCGTCTGGAGACTCTTGCTTCGGTCTGGAGCTAACTGTGGTCGACACTAGTGGCTCCTCCGTTTGTGTGGGTTCCTCAGATTCTTTTGTCTCTTCTGCGTTCACCAAATAGTCCTGAATGTAGTCTAGGGGAATCTTGTGCTTGCCGTAGAGAAGAATCGGTCTTTTCTCCTGGGTAACGATCCGGATCCTGCCGGGATGGTTGTACACGTTCGAGCGTAATGACTGCACAGTCTCCACGTCCCACTGCTCCTCTTCACTGTCGTCCTCGTAGCCTGTGTGCAGAATTGGGTTGTCGTCAGTAAGGTGCTGGATTCGAGACAGGATGTCGGCGATTTCTTCGTTGGAGGGGGATGTGTGGGGGGCGCGATGGACCTGCTTGTCGTACAACTCGAAACCCTCTGGAAGTTCCATGTCGTCGCCACCGTCTTCAAAAAGATCCCTGAACTCCTCCTCGAAAGCAGCGGAGTCAAAGTCAGATTCATTGTCATCCATCTCCTCTATTTCAAAGTCGGAACCCAGCATCTCAGCATTAGGCACTCCTCCCGCGCTGAAGGCTGAAGCTCCTACTGCTGCACGCAGCTCTCGAAGTCTCGCTGCCACTTCAGGTGGCAGCTCCATCCCTGTCGGTTCGTGTTTGCCCCACAAAACCTCGCTCATCTGTACAGGCAGCACCAATCCATCCTCATCGGTTTGCGCGACAGCAACGAAGTCGTCGGGGAAGTCCTCATCGGCCTCATCGCCAGATAGAGCAGCCACAGCCGCCGCACCTTCGTCGTCCAATTCCAAGTCGGTGCCTTCACGCATCGCTAGAGCTTTTTTTCGCTGCTCCGTGGACGCCATTGACATCGAACCCTTGTTGATACTCACCAAGTGCTGGCTATAGTCGTAGCCGTCGTCTGGAAAGTACTCCAAGTCGTCCTGATGCCTACGGGTTGCCACAGGTGTCGGATCTGAGGGGGGTATAGTGCTGACATTTAGATGCTGTCGAATCTGCTGCACTGTTACATCACTCTCGTTCGTCATCAGGAGGTGTTCAATTTCCTCATCCGACATTTCACTGCGGAATCCGAAGTCCTCCAGAGGGAAAGGCGCCTCGAGAAGATCCGGACAGTCCCGACCGTCTACAATGCGGACAAATCTATTGGGCTCCCCTTCACGGGTGGCTCCTTCAACCTTGTATGTGACCCCTTTCGGCTTTTGTCGACGGCTCATCGAAATTACACATTTGTTGTCATCAAACTGCTTGGCAGGTCTTTGTAGGGAATCAGCTTGAAGGGCATCTCGGTTTTCGTGTAGTGCTGTGGGAACGGACCGTCTCCAATGTTGTTGTGCTTAGTGATGAATTGGTGGGACCTCATCTGAGTCAGCGTAGGTCTCTCACGAGGGTCCTTCTTGAGAATCCTGGTGATGAAGTCTCTGAGGTCACTTGAGACTTTAAGAGGGAACTCGTTATCAACTGGGTTCTTCTGGATGTTCAATTTATGCTGTTCGCGAGTCCCGCCTTCAGCAGTTATGAAGGGCGGATGACCGCACGCAAGCTCGAAGCAGAGAATGCCAAGACACCATACGTCGACCTCAGGACCGTACCACTCATCGTTGATGATCTCCGGAGACAGGTAGTCGAACGTACCGCAATAGGTGCGGCGCCGAGCCCGGCGGAGTTTTTCAGGAGGGCAGTTCGCTTCGAGAGCCTCCTGTAGCCCGGTGCAGTGGGCGGCCCAGCCGAAATCAGCAAGCTTCAGGTTGCCCTCCGAGTCGATCAGAATATTTTCTGGCTTCAGGTCCCTGTGGAGGACATTATTGATGTGGCAGCACTCGATCGCATTGATCATCTGCAACATGAATGAGCTCACTTGCTCTTCTGGCAAAGGCTGGCCGACCCAGTCCATTAACTCTCCACGAGTACAAGGCTCCATGATGAGAACGATAAAGTCTCTGGTAAAAAACCATCCATAGAACTGCAAAATGTTAGGATGAAGCAGATTGCTGTGGATGTCGATCTCTCGGTGGAGGAGGTTGTGGTTGAAATTGCCGAGAAGATAGGCTTTGTCTATCGATTTCAGCGCCACAGGAACTCCTGTCCTCTTCTCCCTGGCTAGAAAGACGGTACCAAATTGACCTGTACCCAGCAGAGCTCCTAACTCAAAATCGTTCAGACTCCACGTATCCCACCGAAAGCATTCAAAGTCGTCAGGAAGCGGCGCTTGATTCTCGGAGTCACGACACCGTTTGGCGTTGTCAAGAAGTTGCACATTCCACTGTTCCAGTGACCACGTTGACGTATTAGGGTCCGTGACACTCATTTGAAATGCCTAATAAGCCACACAGCACAGCACTTTCATGGACCAGATCTCAGCATGAATAAGAATCAACCAAAAATCAACAATTCCGAATGGACCACGGCGGAGCCATCCTCTCAGAGGCTGGCCGGGTGACAGAGGCCCATGCTTACAGATTGAACCGCTCGGGACAGAAAGAAATATTCTGTTTGTGGCAGGGGGGACTGGACTCAGTGGCTACATGGGAGCCTGAAGCCTTCGTCTCTACGCAGTTCCCGGAGTTGAATCTTAATGGCTTGGAAATGAGACGTACCGACAGTGACGACTCAGTCGATGAAGACTTTGAGGAGAGCGATATCTTTACAGTCGAAAGGATTTTGAAATACAGGATGGTTGGGGATGAAGAGTTCGTCCTCATCAAGTGGAAGCACTACAGTATGCAGGAGTCGACTTGGGAACCGATCAAGAATCTGGTTAGCGAGGACGCGTTGGCAAATCAGTTGGAAACATGCAAGGCCCTATGGGAAAAGTCAAATCGGAAGTCTGTGCCGTCACCGAGAGCGGCTCAACTTTCTTCGCCACGAATTAAAAGGAGGAAACGAGGGCAAGAAACCCAAGTACCTGTTCGTCAACCCGTCACGCCTCATGCATTCGCTCAGTCCTTCAAGGAGAAACAGGCACGAAAACGTGTCATCTCAGAAATCCCGATCCCAGAAGCCGCCATCCCTTTTCGGAAAAAATCGACCGCTGCTCCAGGCAAACCACAGGCAGCTTCTCTACCTTCAAACCAAGTAGATGGCACCAGTCCCCCGATTCCGGCCACGTCGCCGTTGTCGCCAGATCCGGAACCTCTCGCTAGATCCGGAACCTCTTTGGGCAGCGTTGGAGACTTTGACACGGCTGCTGCGGCCGTCTTTGAACTACTGGCAAGTCTAAAAACTCCTGACAAGAAGGCACCTCCATTGCGGAAGGCGTCACTCATGTCGAAGGAGCTGTCCAGTCAGCTGGAGCAACTGCAACAGCTGTCGAGGGTGGCGGAATGCGAACCTGCTCCTGCGGTTCGCTTCGTGTCGTCTGAGTCCTTCGATGACGTGTACTTCAGCCAGCTAGACAAGGACCACAAGAATCGCCCGCCTCTACCGAAGACGTCTACTGTTTCTCCTGTCCGACCTCCATTGCAGAACCGCAGCCTACGATATCCTGAAAGTGGCAGGGCACTCGCCTGTGAGATGGGACGCGCCATTATACCCGCCGTTCCTCCTAGACCAGCGCCACGACTAAACCCCAGACCTCCCCAGGGTCGACCCGACACGCCTGTGACTGTACAAGAAAGATTCCAACTCGTTGACGCAGGTGGGTTGCAGCTTAAGGAATCCGCCCTACGGATGAACTACCGACTCCAGTCGATATACCTGTCTAGAAGACGGTTTTCCGTTTCGTCTGTTGACCCAAGTAAGTTGCGCTGTTTCTGTGACAGAATACCACGGAAGACCCACGGTGACTTGCTACTTAGTCACTTTCGGAAGGTAGCAGGAGACGAGATGGTCAACTCGGTGACCTGTTCTCTATGTTTACGACGGGATCACGTTCCGTGTGCTCTGCAGTTCACTCTGGGGTTCGGATCGTCAGGGGAGACGACCTTACCTGCTTCCGAAGAACTGCAGGAAATCAGTAGGACATATTTATGTCCCTACTGCTGCATTCTGTTGAATGATCCGTGGAAAGTCGTCGATCAAGTTCTGGATTTTACATTTCTTGGGCCCATTCGGCCGTCGATTAACGGCGAAACCGAGTCGACGTCATCGCAAAGCGTATACCTGTCAGTGCCTTACGAGCCCGCCCTCAAGGATGGTCAGCATGCCTTGCAGCTCCGAGGTATGAAGTATCGATTAGAAGCTGGCGAGGTGTTTAACCGCGCTCCTTACTCCTGCTTTCCTCACGAAGTCACTGCTAAAATGCAACGAGGTAAAGGTGCCCAATGCTCCAGGTTGGCGGCGCCCATTCCTGAAGCCAAAGTGGAACCTCCACCAAGATTGAAGAAGCGTAAAGACGCACCGATAGACCTCCCAGTTCACTACTTTACGCAACCGGGAAATCTCTATCTAGACTGCAGAATGCAACGTGAGAACCGCTCTGCCACTTATCTCGTCAGCCTGGTTCTGGCTAGGGAAGTGGACGCCAACACGCTACTGACGGATATTATGCAGAGCAGTCGCATCACCAAGGAACTAGGGATGCGCTTCGCAGCTACGCGCATCCAGGCAGATCTCGCTGAAGCAGACGATGAATGTCAAGTCGTGACAGCCGTTCACGATGTATCGTTGAAGTGTATCGCGACGCATTCTCGTATTGGCGTAAGTGGCCTTTAGAATGATCACCCAGATTCCTGCACGCTCGTTACGATGTTTACACGTACAGTGCTTCGATTTGGACTTCTTTCTGGCGACTCAAAGGACGGTTGCCTCTCATGTGAATCGCTGGAAGTGCATCGTATGCGATAAGTCGTGTTTGCCCCACGAAATCATCGTGGACGGCTTCATCCAGCACATCCTCTCCCAGTCAACGGATGATGTATCGAGAGTGTACCTTGATGTGACTGAAGGGCCGGAGGAAGTGACTTGGCGAGTGACAGAGAGGGACGACGACCAGGATGACACGGACTCGGATGATGCTGCCCCTCCTGTCGACGTGGTTGAGCTTGATTAGTGTGGGGTTTGTGAAGAATTAAACCTAATTCAAGATGACTATGGCTTACTCATCAGCGTGGCTTATTGCTGCGCTCCTGTGCATCACTGCAGCGGCGTGGCGTCACAAGTTCAATACGCACAGGCGAAAGCAGCCTGTTGGAGGGTCCGGTGAGGTCGCACGCCGCGAGTGTGATACGTTCGCACGTATCACACTCCACAACTGCAGAAGGGAACTGCCTGTAACTGACATTCTAACTGACTACTCCAGTCTCGCGTCGCTGTTCCTCCAGTGGGCCAAAACATGCGGCACGTGTTCCATCTGTCTCGGATCTCTGGGCGCCGCCGATCGCAAGTATCAACACGACACAGACGTAGCTATCACCCAGCATGACGCCACGACAGTGGTGGAGCTGAGGGGCTCCTTGTGGGATGAGCCAGCGTTGGACGTTTCCGTTCTGCCGTGTGGGCATCTTTTCTGCGAGACGTGTTGCAACAAGTACTTCCGAGCTTATTTCGACCCCCCCATCGAGAGGTCGTTAAGGGAAATCATTGCCCTTAGACCCAAGACGCGAGTTAGGTGTCCTCTATGTCGGAAGAAAATCAAGGTTCATAATGTTAGCTCGTTGAGCAATTTTTAGGTTTCAGAAAATCGAGGTTGGGGTTGTCAGCTCATTTGAAATTTTTAGGATTCACTCTCGGAACTCGATGAGCAAGACGAGTCGTCCCAGTCCGACTTCAGCTTCAAGTCCTTCGAATCTGACTTCAACCTTTTCGGGGTTAAGAACGAGTCATCCATATCAATTCCTTCTTCATTGGCGTTGAGCTTCAGGAAAATCGTTTCTAATGAGACGTCGGAGATGCTGAAGTGCTCCACAATGTAGTGGTCCTTTAGGGACTCGGCATTGGCGATAACCACAGCAGCCTTCATTGAGTCTTTGGGCACATCTGCCCTGATTGTGTTTCCGAAGGTTTCTGTCGCGTGTATGTCCGGTAGCAGCTTCTTCATAGTGGTCATCACCTCGGTGAGGTTCTCCGACGGCGCGACAGTCATCTCGACCACCCAGACCCGTCCATAGCGCGACTTCAAGGCTGTGGGCGATCCAAGTCGAACTAATTCGCCTGCCTTCATAATACCGATCTTGTGGGACAGGGCCTCGCATTCCTCCAGTGAATGGGTAGTCAGCATAATTGCTCGCGTACGAGTGCACTGCTCGATGACGTCCCAGAGCGCCCTGCGGGATGCTGGGTCAACTCCAGAGGAGGGCTCGTCCAGAAAAACGACGCTGGGGTCGCCTATGAAGGCGGTTCCAAGCGAAAGCTTGCGTTTAGTGCCGCCTGAAAAGGCGCCTACCATCGTGTCGGCGTATTCCGAGATAGTCAACGCTGACAAGGCCTCCTTCGCGAAGTCCTCTAGTTTGTCCAGTGGAATGCCCGCCACCTGGCCAGTAAGTAAGAGATGCTCCCGCCCGGTTAACCTCTCAATGAGCGTGTCAAATTGAGGACAAAGTCCATAGTCTCGCCACGTAATGTCACTGAGTTTCTTACCGGCCACCACTGCCGTGCCACGGGACGGCCGCAATCCGCCGGTGAGCATCTGAATGCTAGTGGACTTGCCGGCTCCGTTCAGTCCGAGAAAGCCAAGACACTCGCCAACATCAGCGCTGATCCACAGGTCTTTCACAGCCACAACCTTTGAACGGGCACATTTCTTGCGGGTGGCAAACTCCTTGCGAAGCCCCTGCACTGCGAGGGTTCGTTGGTGTGACGTAGAGGGGCTGGAGCCTGCGGAGCATTCCTCCTCTGCCCATCTCGACTCGTTGAACTCAGTGCCGTAACCGTAGGCGCGGATTATGGAGCGTCGTTCAGCAGCAACAAAAGGGTCTTCGTCGGCTGCTTCGCAGGCCTCGCTGTGTCTGGGATGTTTTCGCTGCATTGACAAGTCAATGAGAAACAGGAGAGGAGTGTAAAGTAATGAGTCCAAGAACAGGAATGTAATAGGACCTATCAACTCTCCCCAAGTCCAGGTCAGCTCCGTCCTGCGTTTTTTAACCCATACAAACTCACACTCCGAACTGACTCACTGTCGACAGTACAATCGACAGACACGAAGGAGGGATAAGATAGAAGAAGTACTTCAGAATATTCCAATCCCGTTCAATGAGGAAGATGCTGAAGAAGCTGGGAAGCATGGCAAAGATAAAGCAGCACATATAGACGACGAAGAATCCAGCCAACGGCTTATTGAAAAGCAGGGAGCATATGAAGGATACAGGTCCCATTGCACATGGGAACACCAAGATCGACACCGCTGTGGCTGCAAAACATGCGCCATTACCTGCGTAACGGAAAATCCAACAACCCTACGCAGCAAGGCCATCCCAAAGATCCAGACCGTGAACAGCACAAAAACCACAGACAGAAGGTAGGATGTATAATCCACCATGAACTCCGCCAGCCAAAAAATGCTCGGGTTCGCACCAGCCATTGCTAGCATGCGGCGCTGACCGTTGACCCGCTCCGAACCCAGAAGGTAGGACCAATAGGCCGGGGCGATGCTCACAGCGATGACGGTGTAGACAGAGGCATTGGTATCCATGATCGTGTCGATGATACGCTCGAACAGCAGCGTGGTTCTCATGGTTTGAGCAATGCGGATGTCCTTTTGAATGTTTAGGTGACACATGTCCCACGAGCTCATAGCATGAGCGAATGCTCGCCCGTACTGGTTCTCGTTGTACCAGAGACCGTCCTTGGTGAATGCAAACGCTGGCATTATCTCGCCGCGTTGGAACTTGAACTCGCTCAGGAGGTAGTCGTCCATATGAGCCTTGGACGTAACACCACTGTCAATGAAAGTATAGCCAGGAGGGGGGTTCGTAAGGCATGGGAAATCTGAGGACACCGGGATAGTCACCATTGGCTTCAGAGGGTAGGAACTGCCCAAATTGAGGTGTCCACCAGAAACAAGTTGAGGGCTCAAGCCTAGATCGATGACCTTCATGGCCGCGCCCACGACCACGACCAGCAAACATGGGAGCAGCACTTGCATAACCACGCTGCTGAGTGACCGGCTGTAGAGCTTGTACCGACGCCAATACAGACCAGTAAACATCTGCAACATGCGCTGGGAGTGGGGGGTCTGCTTTGCAATTTCTGCATACTTCGTGAAAACGTCTTCCTCGGGTCCGATACGCCTGGGGGTAGCGTCGGCGCCGACGTTGAGGTCATCAGGGCACGCAGCCACTCGCAAGAACACAGCCTCTAGTGATGGACCGCTGAGGGAAAAGCTGCTGACGCCTTCGACGGCACCGTCCTCCAGAGCGCCAATAACAGCTGCCAAGTCGCCCGCCGTCTTTAACGAGAAAGTAGCTTCCTTGGCGTTCTGCCTGGTGAGCCTGATCTCTGAGGACGCTGTCTGAAGCCCACGGGTTGTTCGAGCCAACGTAGAGGGGCTGCTCTCGGTCAAGGTCACGCTGATGTTGTAGGCGACATGTAGAAGTCTTTTGAGGAAGACAGGCGAGCCTTGGCAGCGAATTAGACCGCTGTGCATGATACCCACATTGTCTGCTAGTTGGTCCGCCTCGTCCATAAAGTGGGTGGTCAGCAAGACCGCTCGTCCTGAGTCTCGTACTCGTTCCACGGCCCTCCAGAATCCTCGACGGGTGTGTGGATCCATACCTGTGGTGGGCTCATCGAGCAGAATGACTCTGCTATCGCCCATCAGCGCCATACCGACGGAGACACGACGCTGCTGGCCTCCACTAAGGGCTGACGTTCTTGAGTCCACTTTCGAAGTGAGACCCAGCGTGTCCAAAGCCTCGTCAATTTGCTGTCGTCGAGCCTGTTTCTCCACACCCTTAAGCAGGCCTATCATGTTGAAGTGCTCCTTTACCGTCATGAAGGGGAATAGCACTCCGTGTTGCGGGCAATACCCCAGGCTGCCTCGAGCTCGACTTCTATCGGTGACCATGCTATGTCCACCAATGCCAATCTCGCCAGCAGACAGCCCCAGCTCACCAATTATCATGCGGATGGTTGTCGTTTTTCCAGCTCCATTGTGACCCAGCAGTACGAATATCTCATTCTGCTTCAGAGTAAAACTGACACCGCGAACGACTTCCTTGGCGCCGCCCTTTCCAGGAAACGACTTCCGAACATTTTGAAGTGTCGCGAAGACCTCGTTCGTTGAGGTGTCCTGCTGGAAGTACGATGGAGTGACTGTCTCTGTCGGTGACGCGTCAAGCTCGCCTTCCTTGAGAGAGCTGAACCACATGGTCACCGGAAAATGCCAAGGGCGCCGAGTAGTGTCGTCTTTGGGAAAGACCAGAGCAACATAAGTGCCGAGAAGGAACCAGACCACGGCGCCCACCACTGACATGCACCAGACGTAAATTATTGCGACACCTTCGAACTCCTTAGCGATGTCGTAGATGCTAATACCATGAGGGGAGCCAACAGTCCACATTTGGAAGGCCAGATAAAGGCTGTTCGCCCGCAGTATAGCGTTCTGCGGAAGAATGCAGATGAAGATGTCGATAGAGCGTGAATTTAATTGGTCCACGAAAAGCTGAATTGAGCCCCCGAATAGTATGGTGAAGATGGAAGTATAGGCAGCCAAGCTTGGCTGACGAAAGAAAGAACAGACAAAAATTGTCCAGGAAGTAAGCTGCAGCACAGACAACCAGAGGCCAAAGCAGACGACGAAGAAGTTGGGGGACTGATACGGATAAAAAGTAGCACCAGTCATGGCGAGGCAGAGGAAGATGTAGTAGATGCCGAAAAAGGTATAAACCGAAGCGAAATACTGAGCACGAGACGCCCCGAAAACCGACAGAAACGAGAAGATCTTGAGTTCCTTGTCCAGCATCACCGTACGAGCGATGCGATCCACAACGACACACAGCCCAGCCAGAAAGAAGAAGTTTCCTGAAGGGTTGGTGCTAAAAAACTCGCCGAAGAGCGAGTAGTAGCCTTCTCGGTTTGGAAACGCGTGTTCGGTAAACCCCTCTGCATTGGGGATGATCGTAGGGAGGAACTTGCTAATGGTCGCTCGATCCCACGGAGTCACCAAGCGCGAGAGGAACAGGTCCTCGGCATATTGCTTGGTCTGACTAGCACTACGGAACGTGAGCACACCGGCAGCATCGGGGCCAAGGGAGGAGTCAGCGGGGATGTCATTGAAGGTGGAGGCGTCGTTTATTAGTAGGGTGAAGGCCCTCCAGTTCGTGTCTAGTCCGCAGGTGACATCTGGGTCGGCACTGTCTGTGATTTTTTTCCACAGCTGCACCACAGGATCTGTTCGGAACAGCTTGAAGTACTGATTTACACGTAGTCTCAGGGAAGTGTCCTTCGCTTCAGAGAAGTCGCTTCGGTTAGCTTGCACCACGATATTACAGATGGTCTCAATCTGATTCATTTTCTTTTTAAGCAGTAGTGGCTCGATGAACCGGTCAGCAGTCAGCCTCTTGTTCATTAGCTGGTTCCGCAAGATGAAGACCCAAGCCTCCTTCCCGTGCATAGCCTGACCTGGTGTGAGCACCTTCCCAGCTTCCAGCCACCTAGCATACGCCAGAAGCAATCGGTGGACCGCCTGCTGGCTAACAGGGTTTTCAGACTGACCAAAAGGATCGAGGTTGTTGGGGAAGTAGGTGAAGCTGTAAAACGGGATGAAAAACCCGCTTCGAACCTGGTCGCTGCCAGAGAGTTGCGTGCTTCCGAAAGGGCCAAACACCTCTACATCCATAGGTGAATCATCCGAGCCAAAATCGTTGAAGTGCAAATGGAATGAGTAGGATTCCTTAGCATCGAAATGAATGTACGATGCCGCAGTCGGACGTGGGACAGGCCCCAAAACCGCGTCGGTTAAGACGGGTTCAGTACCGAAAACGGCTTCTGAGACCTGATTCATAAACTCTGCAAAGGGATGATCTAAATGGGGGACCACATTCCCAGATTCGTCCCTGACAACGAATATTGGGGCCTTCGCGTGGATCATGTCCTCGTAGGGTTGGACAAAGGGAAAGGCTAACAATACCGCCAACGCAGACAGGGGGTTGGACCGCTGCAAAGTAGGAGCGGACAGCACGCCCGAGCACAACATATCGCCCAAGCTTACATCCGCATCTGACAAAGAGTCAAGGAACGCCGCCGCGTCAGGCCCTAAACGCGAGGCCAGCGTACCACTGGTGGTTGGGAAACCCGGTTGTAGGGAGGCACCGTACATGCCAGCAGGACATCCTTCATAGGCAGGATCTGAGAATCGGTAGGATTCTACGGCGGTGGTCTGGAAAGGGCTGCCAGCCATCGTAGCCAACCCGAAAAGCACGATCAACACGACTGGCAGCAGCAGCTCGAAGACAAGCGCCACTGGCGACCTTAATTTCTGCATAGGTTCTCCAGGCATCGCTCACCTGCAGGAGAAACCTGTAGGAAAGTGCTCTCAAACTGTTCCAGAAAACCTTCCCTCCTCTAGGCTTCGAGGCCTCCTGGCTAACTGACGTAAGTGAGCCGCTCGAGTGAGTGCCTGATACCGAGACTGTCGGCATTGTGGGGGTTTATGGGGGTTTAATTTGGTTGCGAGGCTGTGGTCGCCATGGGGTTTTTTGGTAGCGGGGGTGAACTTGCGTTCAACCACGCTTCAAAGCGGCGGCTTCCGTTGATTGCTGATTGGTTTGCACTAGCGATTTTGGATGCTACGATTATTTCAGAGTCGAGTCAATTGTGAAGCGATTTCCTTAGTTGACTGTCTTAACCAGCCCCACTGGTCAGCAACCACAAATTTATTTTGAAACTAAATTAATGTCTACGCGCGTGCAAAGAAGGCTATTGGCCTATGTATCTGAGGCGCCCAAATCATCGCCCAGCAGACGACGTATGAATGTTCATGAGATTCACCGACGAGAGCAGGTGCGTTTGTGGAGCGTTTGGAGAGTTCCACCTCTACTGTGGATGGTGATGGCTGCTATGATGGTCGGAGGTATCGTGTTCCACAGTTGGAATTTGGAGGCAAAGGAATTCCAAGCGTTGCTAGATGTGGTGGAAACGAGGGTGAATTCCGTAAAGTCGGAGTTGGAGTCCGAAGTGGCCCAGTTGAAGATGGAAGTTGCCATAGAGGATCCGCTGCTACTGGTTGAGCAGGTGAAACAAACACTGGCAGTAGATCGTAGAGATGTTGAAGAGATTGTACAACTCAAAGCCGACATGGACCTTCTGAAAAGGGAACAGGAGGCCTCCACAATGAAACTGCGCCAGGAATTGGAATATCTACAGGACTCTAGAACTTCGGTGGCGCCAGCAGTGACGGAGGTAGCAGAGTGGAACTGGGCCAACGCTGCACTCGGATCTCGGATATTGCATGGCGATACAACGCCTCCGGTAGGCTTCGGCTCCGTGTTTGAGAACGCCAAACGGAAGATCGCTGCCTGGTTTCCGTCCAGGTATTCTGCCCATAAAACCGTCAAAAGGGAGCCTGAAATCGTGCTGGACCAGGCGTCACCGCTGGTGCCAGGACGCTGCTTTGCATTTGCCGGTCACGAGGGCCGTGTGACGATCCAACTACCTGTCACGACGAGTGTGACATCTGTAGGCTTAATTCGTCTCCCTGGGAGCATCGGCGACGGGGCGCCAAGAGTGATGTCTGTCTTTGTCGACGGTGCCACCGTCGTAGACCGAGAGATCGTTGACTGGAGCTCCACAGAGACCCTATGGACGCTTGCTGCAATTAGTGGACGCTCGGTATCGTTCCACATCCACGAGAATTACGGCGCCGCATTCACATGCATCTACCGAGCAATCATTCAGGGATTGTCAATAGATCGCTGAGTTCGTTTGTAATGTTTCCCCACGATCATGACTACCAACACTCATTATGCGAAAGTATTGTGAAATTGCGCATGTTCTTGACGCGTGGTACAGTTCTAGTTGTCCTTCTTCATGGGGCCAATGCAGCCCCTTTTGTTTACTACCTCGCAGAACAGAGGTGTCTGGACACGTCTACATCTGACCTCGCATCATGTACGACTCCATGGAGCTGCTATGTTACTACCAACGGCGAGCAGCAATGGGCCGCCCCTAAGACAAGCCTCGAAGAGTGCTGTGGTAGCATCTGGGGTGTCGATAAGGAGCAATGCATCGAGAAATCGCAACGAACAGGCCCGGACTGTTCCAAAATGGTTTCGAAGACCATTAGGTTAACCAATACC
>NW_027151393.1:0-6296 GCF_019968955.1 Porospora cf. gigantea A | reverse complement strand
CGACCAAAGAATCCCGCTCTTCCTCTATCAGCACGTCCGTGGGGTCTTCTTTCTTCCCCTTGATCAGGAGGTATGCTGTGCCGCCAAGAATAGCGCCTCCCGCTCCAACGAGGCCCCACTTCAACCAGCTCGACTCTTCATTCTCCATTTCCTCCACCTTTTGAGGCTCTAGATTCGCGCGCGACTGGAAACCTTGTATAGAGTCACTAGTCTCGCCGGATTTGTCGTTCATTCTCTCCCTGTCTTCCTCGATCTCTTCAGCGACGTGCTGCATCTGCTTGCGTAGTTGGGAGCTCTTCTTTTGCATTTGGCCCAACTCCTCCGTCTCGTCTCCGAGTTTAGTCGATTTGCCTTGGACCTCGTCAAGATTAGTGCGGACCTTGTCTTGCAGTGTGTTAAGCTGCTCCATGTACTGCTGCAGCTTCTCTCTAAGCCCATCAGGCACATCTGGTGGTGGATTAATTCTGTCCGTCTGTGTGAGGATGGTGTCGATATCATTGGGCTCCAACTGCGGCTTGGGTGGCTCAACCTTCTCTGCAATCTTAGACAGAGCTGATAAATTGGACCCCTTTAACCGATCGGAGCCAAAAACGCTGCCCGGAAGCAGCGCAATCAGTAGGAAACAGGGCTGCATGGCGAATATTTGATTAGCGCACTCTTTAAAGTTTTTGGGTTGGCACTGAGGGAGGCGCTAAGGATTCCAGCACAAATAGTTCAGGCTGGAAAAAACCCGATCACACAATGAACACCGCGAAATGCGGTCCCGGTGGCTGCCGAAGTTAACGGAATCTCAATAAACAAAATTTCCTGATGCGTAAAGATGACAGCTCAGAGCCGAGGAGGTCTAGCCGGCTGAACCCGGTCAAGGATGGGGAGAGGTCTTTGAAACAGCTCGTGAAGAACAGAAAAAAGCCGCAGGTCAGAGACAAAAATACGTCTTCTGTAAGCCTTCTTGCTGAGGCCATGGGTTCAAACCTGCAGGAAAGCTTACCTGGGCGAGAGGCAGAACTTGAGCTCATAGAAAGTTCCCTTCGACACTCTCTTTCGGGAGGACCGACAGAAAACCTGTATCTTACGGGTCCTCCTGGAACCGGTAAAACCTCTGCAGTGTGTCTGGCGATCGGCCGTCTCCACGTCCCAACCACGATGTATATGGGCACCTGTGTCGGCCAGCGAGGTACCGCCGTGGTCGCCGCCTTTCTGACTGGCTTGGGACATTCCACCCGGGAGGCGAACGCCGTGCAACGAATCTACCACGCCATGGGACCCGAAGAAGCGGCTTCGCGACTCAGATCTCGGAACGAGGACACGCCTAGGGTAATCGTGCTGGACGAGTTGGATGCGCTGACTGGGCGTGGTAGTGCGTGCTCCAGGGCGCGTGATCTTTTCGCTTTCTGCAGTTTGGCTGGCATCGTGATGGTGGGGATCGCGAACTCCGTCGGTCATGGTGGTCAAGATCTGCTGGCCACGACAGTAGTCTTCCCAGCTTACGACACGAACACGCTGCTTAAAATCGTTGAGAGTCGGGCGGCAGGCGTCTGCAGCGCACCCTCCTACGACAAGAAGGCTTTGGAGCTTTGCGTCAGAAGAGTGGGGAGTCAATTCGGTGACTGCCGAATGAGTGAGCAGGGAGTTGGCGGTACACAGCGCTGGATGCGGTAAGGCGGCTCTTCTTGTCCACAGGCGGCGAAAGCAGCGACGCCGTAGCCGCTAGCGGGGTGGGTGTCTACGAGTTTTCTTACCAGGTTCTATCTGCCATGTTCATCAATGAGGATTCACGATGCGGCGGCCTCTTGAAGAATGCTCCTCTACAGCAGCAGATGATGGCTTGCAGTGCTGTTCACGTTGCGAGGCGTCGGGCGCGGCTTGTCGTAACTTACGATGAGTGGCGACACGAGCTGCAGAACATGGTGAAGTTCACCGGTATCAAGGCAGATCTGGGCCTATTTGACTCTCACGTCACTCAAATGGAGAGCAACGGATTCTTACGTGAGCCTTTACACAATCAAGCATCCAGAGCGACACCATGCCAAAGGAGGCATGGAGATCGTTTTGAATGTCAACGCAGACACGTTTGTAGTCGCGGCGGAGAAGCATTCCCCGCTGCTGGCAGATTACTTTAAACGGGAGAACTAAAAAAGTTCTTTAATGGAAATGCAAAACAAGCACAATGCAGAAAAAAGAACTCCGTTTTGAGTGCAGCGGAATTTCTTCACTGACGCTCTGAAAGATTTAAAAAAAGCTGGAACGGTGTGAGATATAAAAACGAGGAGTCCTGCTTACCCCAATTGCTATCGCCAAGTAGTTGTCGTCGTCTGGCAGCAAGAAAAATTTCTTCAGGTCTGCTTTGGCAGTGCCATCAGACACAGGGGGTTCTTCAACTCGCTTGGTCCAAATCGAATTAAACTCTAGACACGAGACGTACGTGGGTCTGTGCAGAGAACGAAACACCTTCAGTATGACGTCCATGGGGGTACCGTCCATGTCGCGTATAGTGCGCACCAAGGATATGATTCGCATCTGCGTCGTTGACAGGTCGCCAGTTCTCTTTTCCGAAAACTTCTTTTGGAGACTGCTCCGGAGGGACTGATACACATTCGCCGCCGACAGCAGGGTGTCGCGGGTCTCAGAATGTGGCGCGGGTCTTAGAATGTGACGACTAGCTTTCTTTACGTCTTTCATGGATTTCCGCTTAGTCCTCAGAAGGATAGTCAGGGAATCACCAGACTTGTGGGGAGCATTCATAGTAACCTTGCGAGGCAGGTGGGCTCGAGGAATACGGATGGAATGAGACGCCAGGCCAGCTAGGGAAACTTCTGAAGCAGCAGGTCTGCTGGGGACACGATGCAGCCGAGCCCGGGGAATCTTGTAACCAGCCACAGATATGGTATTCGGTGAAAACTCAGCAGGTTTCATGACGGGGAAATCTTCCAGGGGGGCCCAATCGTCAAAGCGGGTAATCTTCCCTCCTTTAACGGTTTCCGGCGCCATTCCCCTGCGACTCAGAGATCTGCTGAGAGTTACTGACTTCTCGGACGTGCCCTCCTGCGATACAGACACAGCAGAACGGTGGTCGTCCGAAGCATAGCCACTACTGCCACCACCGTTACTGTGTTGCGAGCCATTGTCCAGCGCTGAGCGGGACTCAAACAAAATCATATCCAATTCCTCAGACACACGAGGGATCCAGGAGGGACACGAATACCAGATTTCGGGCGTCTTTAATTTGGTCTCGGGTTCCTGAGCCCTTATGGAGGGATTGTAGGTATACAAATCAACTGGGTCCCAACTAGCACGAGACCAGTGGTTCTTTGGTTTCGTGTCCATGGTCTTGTCCCTAAAGAAGCTACGCAGCGTAGAAAGAATTCCCGCTTCTAAAATCGGCAGAAGGGTTTCACGATCAGTCGGAGGGTTGATGCGGGGCATAATACAATTTACGTAATTATAAGCATACTACCTACGAATCATCAGAGCTGGACGGATCTTCGCTGGAACCGCTAGACTCTATAGCGCTGCAACGTCTTCGAGCGGGCCGCTTGGGCTTCGCCCGAAAAGGCTTCACAGACCGCTCCTTCACCTTACACGATGCTTGGGGGGTCCTTAACGACGTCAGGTCGCCTACAATGTCCTTGATCTTCTCAATGTCCTCGGCCAAGTCGTTTGCTGTGTCCGCCATCCGAAAGCTTAATGACAAAACATCTTCTGATACCCCTGAGCACACGTTAAGGGGAGAAAAAAACACTCCTTCCGCAGACAATGAGCTGCCTGGGAAGTAGGTCGACCGGTCTTTACCGGCATCCATGTCAGATGTCACAGCGTAGAATTCCTTCAGCTTTCGAAAGGTCCATGCAGATGTCAGATAAATCAGGCATCCACGTCTGTCCTCCGAGACGAGGCTGAACTCCCAATCGGCAGCGATTTTCTCCAGCTCTGAGGTGATTGTCATGATTTCAGAGGGCAACTTGAAAGGGGTAGATACTAGGAAAGACGCCAAGCAAACAAGCAAATAGACGATCTTATCCACCGGCCCATCCGAGGCGAGCAGCCTGCACACACGAGAGAGGAAAAGACTACGTTCGGGTTTCTTGGTCTGGAGGTTCAACAGATAGGTGGTGCATATCGGTGGCAGCTTCCACGCACCCTCTCCCACAGAGTAAGGCTGCAGATTCTCTGACCACGGAACGTCACCCTTACCGGTTTCACGACAAGAGCGTACTACCGAGGAGATTTGGACGAATAAAGACTCCACCTGGCAGCGGAGGAGAACAGGGTCTCCCCATGCGCGAGCCAGCACCAGTGCTAGTTGCTGTGTCTCCATGGAGCTGCTATGACAGGCAGCGAGTGTTGGGGCCATGGCATTCGTGGGGAGGATCAAGCCTTGGCGTTGCAGGAAGGACAGGGCTCTCAAAGCACTGGTGGCGTCTGGAGGGAAGGGTGACCGGAGGAGGCATTCCACAACCAGTGGAGCATGGCGACTTAACTGCTGGCAAGCCTCAGCAGTGGCATTGTCCTCAGGTGACAACTCGTTGGAGGCGTTGCTGAGGCGTTCAAAAGAGCAAAGAAGGTCGCTGACGAGACGCAGCGAGGCCAGCCGTATGCTCTCAATATCAGACCGCAGACAGGAGACCAAGATGGCCTGCAGCCGTAAGGAGCGCAGACACCTTTGGTGGGAGACCAGGAAGAAACCTAGAGCGGTCAGCATGAACGAGACGAAGCCGGATACGTCTTGGATAGCGTCATCGTGCTCTGATGGCCCAAGCTTCAGCATGTACTCCAACGCGTTCACCATAAGTTTGAACACCAGCAGAGGAAGGTCGAGTGCCTCAGAGAGCAGCTCTTTGCGGGTCACAGCGGGAACACAAATGCGGTGAATGGCAATGGAGTCGTCATGATGGTTGCCCAGAGCGGAGAACAGCAATGATTGCGGTACGCGATCCATGCCAGGAGTCGCGTGCGGGGCGAGTAGTGGGGTTCGAGACCACGTAGACCGCTTGGGGGTACCTCGCTGTCGGTCTGCGGTGTCGGACTTGGGGGTCTCGGGAGTCACAGGGGCTCGTTCGGGAGTCAGAGGCAGTGGCGACAGCGCCTCGTCTGAAGTGACGCAATCCTGCAGGTCGAGCACTTCGCAGAACGATCCAAGGCAGAAGCAAAACCGCCGACATTCGACTGCCTCAGCCTCCGTGACGTAGGCGTTCCCCTGGCGTGTTCGGTCCAGCCACAGTAGGCGTAGCTCATGAAGACCAGTCAAGGCACTGACCAAGGGATCGGTCAGAGTACTCCTGATCAGTCCGGTCACGTGCAGTGTCGCGGCAACAACGCAGTGAATCGCCACACGCATCTGCCGGCCACTGCACCTGCCGTGAGCGAGCCAGCGCTCCAGAAGAGAGGGCACCAGCTTCTGCCTGACCGTCGTGGTTAGCCCATGGGTTGTGGGAACGTGCTCTAAGCAGCTAGAAAGCACTTGTACAAGTTCGGTGTTGACCGGGCTGGGACCCTCCACGACTAGCGGCGTGATTTGCCGAACGAAGGATTCCTGGTGATCCGGTATAGTCTCTGTCAGAACTCGTAGTGCGCGCGAAGCACTCAAGGCTAGCTCCCCGTCGCTCGGAGTCAGTAGATGTGCCAGAAGGCCTCGTGACCAGTAAGCCGAGATGCGATCCTCAACGCGGAGAGAATTGCCTTGCAGTCTCGGAAGTAGCGTCTTCATGACGGCGGCGTGTTTCACCATCGTCGACAACAACGGTGCTTGGACTGCATCCAGCTCATCGGCTTCACATAGCGCCTGCGAGAAGAGTTGCACACGAAAGGCTTTGGGCGGGTCGGGCTTCTCAGGTTGGAAAAGAAAGGGGAAGAAGAAGGTGCAGAGTACGTCAGAGATGCGCCGCGCAACATCCTTGTTGTCCTCTTTCTGTCGGCGGGTCGCGAGGGCGGCGACGATATCAACCAGGATACCGCTGGGAAGTTGCGACTTCGGATGGAAGTCTTCTTGCTTGCCCCCGTCACAATGTGTGAAGTCGGTGAGAATCCGCTGAAGAATTCGGGTAGCAGATGCTCTGACACTACACATCGCGTCCGTAGAAGCCAGAGTGCACACGTACGGCAGTAATCCCGACAACTGATCAAGAGAGAACTCCGTGTAGGTGTCCCGCTCCGCCACTGCTAGCTCCCCAAAAGCAGATACGCAAACCAGGGAGCCGTCTGTTTGAGGGGAGGGCAGCAGCTTCTCCAGCAGCGCCAGGGCCCGCTCTCTGACCCGAGCGGAGTGATCGGTTAGCATGACGTGGATCATGTCTCGA
>NW_027151392.1:0-1005 GCF_019968955.1 Porospora cf. gigantea A | reverse complement strand
GAACGCGATTGCCTCCCCAGGGATATCAACGACATACTTGATAGGCTTCCTAGTTATTCTGGTGGTAGGCTTGTTCGGTGTGCTGTTTCTGTCCAGTATGAAGCCAAACAGTCCTGCTCTCGAAGACCACGCGGTCTCAAGATCGACACCGGATACAATCGTGACGCTACCACCTATGAAGCCAAACGGGCCTGCTCTCGAAGACCACGCGGTCTCAAGATCGACACTGGATACAATCGTGGCGGTACCAGAATACACTACTATCCCTGGACAATACCTGGAGGCTTCCGTATCGGATCTGATCGAGATGGCCGCCATTGTTAAAACGATCGCCAAGTCCTCCACCCGTCTGCTGATGATAAGGGAAAAAGGCTTGCCTCTTCCTGGACAGGCGCCATTGGCTGATACCTGGGGAAATCTGAGCTTCTTGCGTGGCCTTCCAGGGGGATCACCTCAATTGATTGAAAAGTATCGACTGGAGATCGTTGACAGACTGGCATTCGGTTTGGAGTCCGATGGCAACCTTCCACTTTGGTTTGACGACGACTACATGTACTCCCTGCGCTTCAAGTTTGTCGGAGACATGCCTGCCTACGTTCAGGTCCTACGGTTCCCGTCTCCTAGACATTGTTCTGCGACCAACACTTGTGGGACCGCTTAACATTGCGGATGCCGAACGCAAGGGGTTTACAAAGCGGGTCCGCCGATTGTGGCGGGGCTGACTTGTTGTCAACCTGCCATTCTTTCTTCCAGATGGACTTGCGGTAACCATCCAGTTCGTGCTGGGATTGCGACGCCATCAGTGAAGAATGTACACCTCCTTGTGTGACGGACTTTACTATCAACCTAAACCTATTGCGACACTGTGTATTGAAAGGGGCTCATACGAGTCTGAACAGGCACAATCTCTAAATTTTAGATTCGAACATGAGAGTAATTATAACACCTGAACGTCAGACAGCGCTGATGGCCATTTTGCTGTTGCCCGTGTCTGACAACAAGATA
>NW_027151391.1:0-1003 GCF_019968955.1 Porospora cf. gigantea A | reverse complement strand
CAGGTTGGCCGAGTGGTCTAAGGCGCCACGTTTAGGCCGTGGTCCGAAAGGGCGTAGGTTCGAATGTCTGACCCCACTAATGGACACCCCACAGAGACATTGGACTATGTGCTTATTTAACACTGTGCTTACACCAATACATCCCATTCATGGTGGACGACAACGTGAACAACTCACCGAGCAACGCTCAAGCACCAGACAACATGGACGCAGACGCTGTCCTTTTCCAATTGATAGAATCTCTCAACGTGGACATGGACATGGACCTCAGCACTGGAGAGATGAATAAGAAGCAGCTAATTTCTGCGCTGGTAGAAAAGAGAGCAACTCAACATGTCCTCACCCAGATGTGGACTAGCACTCGCTACAAGAACATTAAAGAAGAACTCTCCCATATAAAGAAATTCTCAAGTGGGGATATCAGAATCCACATGGAGAACATTGACGATCGACTCGCACCTCTTCCCAACAAAGACAGACTCAGACTGTTGAAAAGCACTCTGACAGGTGAAGCGTTGGAATTTTGCAATTCACTAGAGCACGGAATCGCATGGGAAGAGATAAAGACCTTTCTTTCTCTAAGATTCCACGTTCCACGAGAACAACTAAAGGACTTCCTAACCTACGCACAAGGGAAGGACCAAAGTTACACAAACTACCTCACAACGGCCTTGAAGAAGTACCAGTGGACAGGTCTAACCGAAACCGCGGCAGTGCGCTCGATCATATCCAATCTACACAATGATGCCGACAGACGAGCTCTAGCCTTAGCACGCATCGAGACCAAGAGCGACCTCTACGAGACCTTCGCTCAGCTCGAACGATTGACCAAACGACCCTCGCCGACTTCTTCTTCACAACCGCATCGGCAACAGCAACGACCTCAACCACCAACGCACCAACGATCACCACCACCGCAGACAGCCAACCGAGGGTACACTGTACAATGCAGTTTTTGCAACAGCACTGAGCACGGTAAAAGAAATTGTCCGCTCAGGTGCAA
>NW_027151390.1:0-6310 GCF_019968955.1 Porospora cf. gigantea A | reverse complement strand
GTGAGCTACACCTCCCACGTACAAGCGGGTCTTTCCCCGCTGTCTAATCGTTCCAACAGTTCATTAAGACGGTTTGGAGAAATATCTGGGATATATTAATCACCGCAGTAGCACTTCACAGTCTGGCGAAATATCTGGAATATCTTGATCACCGCCTCATGGATGAACTTTTGGAACACCTAGAAACGTTAAAGGACACGCAAGGCCGTCGTCCATCGGTGGTCAAGCAGGACGGAGCGCCTGTTGTGGGTGGATGTGACAGAGCTCAAGTGTTGAGGGATCTTCGCAGCGAAAGCGTGTTCGACTACGACCGCGACTATATGCGGCAGCTGAAGAGCGGTATTAACGGCCAATGTGCTCGCAAGCGCGCCCCCGAAAAGGATTATCAGTCTGGTACGGCCAAGAGGCGCACGATGATCCACAAATGCTCTTCCTGTCCATCCTCAGAGCTGTTCGTGGCGGACCGTCAATCGTTGATCATCGCCAGAAGTCATCGCGCTTACGTCGCGCTAATGCCGCAGAAGTGGGCTATAACTCCTTACCATATGGCGGTGGTGCCAACCTCGCATGTCTCAAGTGTGCTGAAACTTGACGAGGACCAATACGCTGAGGTACGAAACTACATGAAGGCTGTGGTAGGATTCCTTGATGGACGAGGCTTGGCCCCGCTCTTTCTGGAAACTGTGACGCGTGTGGTGTCCGTTGACCGAGCTCTGCTGAATGCTGGGCCTCACACCCAAATTGAAGTGGTTCCAGTTCCAATTGATGTCCTTGAGTCCAGCAAAGGTCACTTCAAGAAGGCTCTCGATGAGGCCGGTCAAGATTGGCGAACTCACAAGACAATTAAGACATTTGGAAAGAGCCATGCACCGCGAAGGTGCATTCCTGAGCACTTCCCCTACCTTCACGTCGACTTTTCCTTGTCTGGCGGCTTTGCCAGTGTAATCGAAGAGGAGCATACTTCAAAAAGCTTCCTCAGAGACATTGCTGCTGGAGTGTTAGATCTCTGTCCTTTTGATCGGAAGTTCAAGAATGATGATTCGTTTGCGGATTACAGAGCGAAGACCATAACTGAGTTCGCCCCGTTTGATTGGGGCGCATTGACGTGAAAAAGGTTCAAATACTCTTAGCATGAGACATGTTGACTAGATCGCTGAGACGCAAGGCCATCATCGCTGTGGACGGCCTGATGAACGACCCAGCCGCTACGCCGCATCGCCTTCAACTGGAATCTGTGAAGACAAAGCTGAATGACGGTGGCTTCGCGACACTCTCCGCTGTCGTCGATGACTGTGAGAAAGTGTGCAACCACACTGAGTGAGTTTCAGTTCAGCATCACACAGACTTGCCAGTTCGAAAGCTCTCGAGACTTTGAAGGCATCCCTGCTTCCTATGGTGCCACATGCTAATGAACCACGAAGGCGCAACAAGATTGACAAGGATCCCCCCATCCCTAAAAAGAATACCACACGTAAAAAGAGATCTGACTCCGTCTCTAGCATGTCGAGTGTCGACAACGAGGAGTTCATCAGTACATTCGGGAAACCCAGGACCTGCGTTGCATCAGAGGTCAGCATCCAGGTGTCACCTTGTACGCCGTGTGACGTGCCTGCTGACGTGCCCCCGATCCTTCAACCCCTTACGCCAGTTCCCAATCCTGCGGATGACTCCATCGTCATACCAAAGAAGGCCTGTCGTAAAAAGCAGGAGCCGAATACTAAGGAACCGAAAACTAAGGAACCGAAAACTAAGGAACCGAAAACTAAGGAACCGAAAACTAAGGAAGCCAAATCCAAAGACATGGAGCCCAAAATGTCTGTGACGTGCCCGTCGGAGAAGAGCAAAAAGGCCTCGCACAAGAGAAAGAGTGGGTCTGAGAAGAAGAAAATTGGGTCTGAGAAGAAGAAAATTGGGTCTGAGAAGAAGAAAATTGGGTCTGAGGAGAAGAAAAATGGGTCTGAGAAGAAGAAAAATGGATCTGAGGAGAAGAAAAATGGGTCAGAGAAGAAGAAGAAGAGCAAATCAGAAAAAAAGAAAGCGGCAGAGAAGAAATCCACCCCAGTGAAAAAGTCAGTGAAGAAAGGCGCGGTGTCTGAAACGGTTACCGCTGAAAAAATGCCCTCCAACAAGAAAACCTCTCAGACGGCCCTGGCAGAAGCGATCTCGGCTGAGAACAAGGTTTCATCCGAGAATATCGCGTCCGCGTCGGCGAATGTCACCTCGCAGATGGGAGCCTCGGAGTCTGCATTGCTTGAGAAGCAGACTGCGTCGTCTGAGCAGACATCCTTGTCTGAGAAGCAGGCAAATCAGAAGGTCTCTGGGACAGGGGCACTACCTGAAAAGAAGACTTCCTCTCAGAAGATTTCTGAGATAGTGGCACAACCTGAAAAGAAGGCAACTTCCTCTCGGCAAGTCTCTGAGATAGGGGCGCTGCCTGAAAAAAAGACAACTTCCTCCCAGAAGATCTCTGAGATAGTGGCACTACCTGAGATAGTGGCACTATCTGAGATAATGGCACAACCTGAGATAGTGGCACTACCTGAAAAGAAGGCAACTTCCTCCCAGAAGGTCTCTGAGATAGGGGCACTACCTGACAAAAAGGCAACTTCTGAGAGGAAGAAGTCACAAGAGAAATCTGAGCACACTTCATTGCCTGAGAAGCAGCAGTCCGCGTCTGAGGAGGGACTGGACGTTCCTTCTCAGATCGCGATAGAGACGAAAGACGTTCCTAGGAAAAAAAGCTCGAGCAAATCAAAAAAGAAAGACAAAAAAGTATCCCGAAAGAAATCCTCAACGGACAAGCCTGGGAAGAAAGCGGCACGTACGGAGACGGGCGCCAAGGAGCGACCTTCGCGGACTCGAAAGAGTTCAGATAAGAAAGAGCGTGGAGCCAAGTCTAGCGGATCCAGTCCGGCCTCTGAAGTGAGCCGACGCTCTGTAAAGCTCACTCCTTCCGAGTTAACCGCACCAGCCACACCTGCAGTTGCGCCTTCTGAGCAAGTCGTGACACCGGAGTCGGCGTCCGAAATGCCCAGCACGGTCGTGGCTGCATCCAGCTGTGACCTGGTCAAGACAGAGACGTGTGCCACAACGCAGACCAACACGGATCATGTTACGGAAGCACCAAGTGATGTGTCCCGCCCCAGCAAGAGGGCTGGGTCCGATGTAGGTAGTGGTGTTTCCAAGGTGAAGCGGAGGAAAGCGTCGTCGGACGTGAAGACCGACGACTCAAAGAGGTCGGTTGACGCAAAGGTTGTCGTTCCTGCACGATCAAAACGACGACCATCTTCCTTGATAGAGGCCCCCGCCAAGAAGCAGAAAGTCGACGCCAAACCCATCACCATCAGACTGAAGACGAAGCCTCGCGAACCCGCTGTGCCTCAAGTAACTGCCCCTTTGACTCCTAATAGTTCCACCCATTCGACACCTACGCCATCTGTATTGGCCCCTCCTCGTCTTGAGCCCCCCAAGAAGAAACCGAAGGCTAGGCCACCAAGTCGACTCGAAGCGTTGAAGAAAAAGCTGACACCGGTGTCTGAGTATATCGATCCGGACGAGCCCCGCGTCCCTGCCCTGCCGAAGCTGAAGAAACGGTACCGAGACCCGACGAAAGCCATGACGCCGACATCCAGTGTGGTCTCTGCCGCCGCGCCACCTCCGGCCCCGGTAAGGGTACACGTGCAGACGAGCCTGATAACTCCAACGAAGAAGCCTTTGTCGCCCTGCTTCGAGACTTTCAGCTTCGCCAAGAAAATAGGGCTGGATCTCAAGAAGACCATGATTCATGCGCCCAGCAAGAAGGTTGCGACTGAATTCCTAGCCGAGGCTGAAGAGATCGAGGACGACGCCTCCGAGAGTGATCCGGTCGTTGCGGAGAAGCAAACTACAACTGTGGAGTTGTTCGGCGAACGGACCTGGAACCATGAGGCGTCTGTGGCCGATTTCATTCCCGCTGAGCCACGTCTGCTGACTCTGCATGTCGACTGGGCCGTAGTGCTGGATACGCCTCAGGAGACGGACATTTCCACCATTGTGATGAGTGAACCGTGCCAAGTTCCACACTGGTACATTAGCGTTGCAAAGGATACCAGACTACCGCTGGCCCCCCTACCGGAAGGCCCCGTGGCGCGGGTAAAGGACATACCGGAGCTGACCGTCTCCGATGCCTACCTGTGAGTTTAGGGGACATGAACAACACAGATCAACATTGACCTGTGCCGTCGTCTCAGACTCTTGCCAAGTCTACCACGTTCGGGACGACGAAGGCCATCTTCTTGTCGGCCGTATCGGCGACTGTGTTGGCAACGTGGAGTTCAAACGGCTCGAGGAGTGCATTGAGGTGGTCCGAACGGCCATGGAGCCGACTCTTACGCCGTCGTATTTCACTGGGGAGTACGTAGAGCTGAATCGGAGGCTGATATTCGCGGAGGTGGCGAGGTTCTTTGTGAGAATGCTGGTCATAGACATCGCAACCGATCTGTAATTCGCCAAATGGAAGACACACTGAGGCTTCGTTGCCGTCCTTTCAGCAAGTGAGTCGTGAGTGGGCCGACACACAGCATGAAGCCTGTCGCTGTGCAGAACTTGCTGATTGCGAGAATCATCGAGGTGCAAGGGTCGTCCTTGGTCTCCGATGCGGATGTTGACCTTCACGACGGGAGAATCGTCAAACGTGATTGGGCGCGCATTCGGTTGCCCTGGTCTTCCTTCATTCTGGCCAGGCGAAGCAACGTGTGTTTCATCACGATTGAAGACGAAAGCACCCGAGAATCCTGCATGCAAGCCTGGCACGGAGCGCATTGCAAGACGCATACGATTGATGTCTGTATCTCTAAGAATCCGCCGAAGAAACGAAATGCCGACGAACAGCACCGAGAAGCGAAAAAACTGAAGGGGGTGCGCGAAGAAGGCCTTCCCTTACTCCTGGAGCTAATCGAATCTAACAAGAGAAAAGGCATCGATTTAGGCGATCTCAAGAGCAAAGTAGCCCCCTTGCATGAGTGGGCGTACCGCGACCAGCTACAGATGAAACACCAATATGGGCGAACGGTCATGAAACAACTAACTCGGGCGACTGCCCGGCGATGTGGAGATGATGCTCCCGCGTGGGTGAAGGACAGTCGCAGTCTCCACGGCGTGGAAGTGCAGCCCATCATTGCCTCGCCGGAAACACACCGAGACCACTACCGCAACAAATGTGAGTTCACGATCGCTTACGCCAATGAGGAGAGTGAAGAGGGGGTCAACGTAGGTTTCGTTCGTTGCGTTAGGAATAACGTTCCTACCGTTGAGGCACCTGATGCTCCTCATATCCCTGACTGCATGCAGAAGCTGTGTGAGCGAGTGAAAGCTATGATAGCCGGCAGCCGGCTTGCCGTTTACTCCAGGTCAAAGCAGCAAGGTTGCTGGCGCTGCGTCCTCGTCAGGGTAAGCGAGAGTACAAAGCAGATGATGCTCGCATTTCTCACAGGCGCGGGCTTCTCGGGAGAGGTCCATAATGCTGTGCGAGGCCTCTATGGCGAGTTCCTTGGAGAGTATGTCGTGGCGAGCGTCTTTCATGTCGAGCGTGCTCACACGTCGGACTCGTTCCAGGGAGACGAAGAGATGAAGTTGGTAGTCGGCGCTCAGACAATCACGATGGGGTTACGGGAACTCCGGTTCCTGTGCCATCCCAAGTCGTTCTTCCAGACCAACATCGGTGCTTGTGAGCTTCTCTACGACAAGGTGGTCGAGTGGCTTGACGTGCAGAGTAATGTCCTGGTTCTGGACTTGTGCTCTGGCACAGGCACCATTTCTTGCTATGTGGCCAAGCACCTCTCCAATGGGTCCTTGGTCCTCGGAGTGGAGATGGTTCCCGAGGCTGTGACTGACGCGCGTGTAAACGCTGAACTCAACAAGCTCTCTTGCCGGTTCCTGACAGGGAAAGTCGAAGACGTGGTACCTAGTTTGTTGGCGAAGCTGGAAACTGGTGGAGAGCTCGATGGTGTGGTCGTTCCGAAAGCTGCTGACTTCTCAGACGTCGTCGCCATCGTGGACCCCCCAAGGGCTGGTCTCCAAAAGTCAGTAGTCCAGTGCATCCGAAGCTGCCAGATGATCAAGAGGCTAGTGTATGTCTCCTGCAACCCGGACACGCTGCGAGAGAACGCTATCGAACTTACGAATCCGGTCGCCAATGACGGGTACACTCCCAAGAAGTGTGTCGTTGTGGACATGTTTCCCCACACATTTCACTGCGAAATGGTTACACTGTTTTCGCGGTAATTATGACCCAACAAACGCCCGACAGACCTTTAGATTTTTGTTTGGAGGA
>NW_027151389.1:0-1009 GCF_019968955.1 Porospora cf. gigantea A | reverse complement strand
GAGAGCATTGTTGTTCATACTACTGCTGAAACTGCAATTTACGAGAGAATCTCTAGCTTTGCCTCTATCACTGCTGAAACGGACACTGAGAACTACTCGATCGAGAGCACGCTTGCTGTGCTGCTGCTGGAACCGCAATTTACCGTCCCACCACTGTTGGAACTGTAATTTATGAGGTCAACACCACTTCAATCACACACGACAGCACGAATAAGAGCACGTTTGCTAATTACGACTACCAAATTGAGTGCACTGGTGCTCATACTACTGCTGAAACTGCAATTTACGAGAGAACCTCCAGCTTTGCCTCTATCACTGCTGAAACGAACGCTGAGAACTACTCGATCGAGAGCACGCTTGCTATGCTGCTGCTGGAACCGCAATTTACCATCCCAACACTGTTGGAACTGTAATTTATGAGGTCAACACCACTTCAATCACACACGACAGCACGAATAAGAGCACGTTTGCTAATTACGACTGCCAAATTGAGTGCACTGGCGCTCCAACCACTGCTGGAACTACAATTTACTAGAGAATCTCTACCTCTGCCCCTATCACTGCTGAAACGAACACTGAGGACAGCACAATTGAGAGCACGCTGGCTCGTTCCGCTGCTGGAATTTTAATTAACGATCCTACCACTGTTGGAACTGCAATTTACGAGAGCATCTCTGCGCTTGCCACGGCAGGACTCGTCGACGATACTCCAATCACACACGACAGCACGAATGAAAGCACTTTTGTGAATTACGGAAAGCACTTTTGTGAATTACGGCAGTACAATTGAGCACTGATCTCCTACCCCTCCTGAAACTGCAATTTACGAGATAACCTCTACCTCTGTCATTGTCGCTACTGAAACTAACACTGAGAACTACTCGATCGAGAGCACGCTTGCTCGTGTCGCTGCTGGAACTGCTGATATATAGCGCAGGTCACATATGGAGGTTCCATTTTGAGGTCACAATCAGAGGCGGTCACATATAGAGGTACATTTTGATAGAGG
>NW_027151388.1:0-35120 GCF_019968955.1 Porospora cf. gigantea A | reverse complement strand
CCTGAAGATGGTATAAGAATCATCTCCAAGTGTTAGTCGACATAGTTTATGTCCACAGCAACAGTTGTTGAAACAGTTGTTGGATCATTCCTACTCTGTCTTTTGGCATTCTCAACCGTGCACAGAGTTTGCGCTAAACTGTGGCATAGAAATGATCCTTTTCTAGAGACTAGACAACGTCATCTAATGGACAGGAAAGTCAAACTAGACCACTTTCGGGGATGGAGGCGAGATAAAGTACGAATCGACCATCGCATGTTTTCAATGGTGTTTCTAGGTTTACGAGCCAGCTGAGGATTCCTTTCTGCTGTGTGATATGCTGGAGCCGAATAAAACACAGGATGCCGTCATGGAAATTGGGTAGGATTACTTAATTATGGTGCCCTTTTCTGTATTTACATCCTTGTCTATACTATACCCAGGAGCGGTTCTGGCGTCGTTCTTTGCACCCACGCCCTCCTTAACCCCCGATCCCTGCACTTGGCCATAGACATCAATCCCGCCGCATTGACCGTCACGTCAGAAACCTTCGCGATGAACAGGTCCTCAGTGGACGATCTCATTTTGGGTGACTACTCCACAGGATTTCTGCGGGACTGGACGATGGACAAGTAAGAAACTTCAGCCAGGTTCTAGGTTAGGTAAAATTACGCACGAACGAAACCGTCGGCTGACTGCTTCCAGAGCTCTCTGCAACCCGCCCTACGTTCCCTCTGACCCTGAAGAGCTTGCCCGTGGGGGCATTTACGCCTCATTCGCGGGAGGTAAAGACGGCAGGGAGATCATCGACAAGTTCCTCGAGCGGATCGCGTCCTCAACTCGGGAGCTAATTTTGTTATTGGAGGGAAGGAATCGACCTTTAGAGGTGGCACGATCGATGCAGCAGTGTGGCTACTCAGCGACTCGCATTGGTCGTCGGGCGGCCCCCGGCGAACTCCTTACGGTATGGAGATTCGTTCGACTACAGTGACCTGGTGTTAGCAATCCCAACAGATCAGTATTAATCCCCCTACATTAGCAATGAATTTGAATGGAGGGAGCACCTGCTTGATCTCGGGTGTCGTCTCAGTTGTGAGACAGCATCATTTGCTCCTAAGCTCCTTTCTGTCGAATCTACAAAATTTCTTGCATGCGACCTCAAAAGGACTGGAGCTCCGACGAGTCCGAAGGTACTAAACACGTCCCAGACCCCGTTCTCCCTCGTAACATGCGACAGTACTGTGAGGTGGTGTCAGAGACCTTCGGGGTAGCAGCGTTGGCACCGTCTGCGCTGGCTCGAAGCCTGCGCGGCAGCTCATTTCAATTGGTGTCTACGGAGCGATTTTCACGACTGAGTAGAGTTTTGCTTCCTGTTCTGTTGACTCTGGGGCTTCGGTGCCTCCTATCGATAGCGCCCGCAAAGGTGCCACACAGAGTCGTGCTGCTCTCGCTGCTCCTATCGTCGGCCTACACCCTGGCGACGATGTTCGCCATGGCATGTGTTGCTCCCACGGCGAGGTGGTTAGTGAGAGCCCATGGTAGCAGCTGTCGCGCGGCCAAGTGGATTTTAGAAGCGAAGGATTCTGCTCTGACCGCTCGGTACCTCAAAGACACCGCCGAGCTCGTTCGGCAGCTCATGCTGGATCAGGCTGCGATGATGGGAGCACACCACGACTCAGTTGTGGAGATGAATAAGTCTGTCACTGGCGTGAGAAACGACTTGAGGAGCGCGGTCCAATGCAGCATCTGGGCCATTGAATCGGTGTCGAGTGGTGGTCTGTTCTTCCTTGGCGTGCCACTAACAAGCACGGCACTCGCAAGCCTCCTATATGCACGTCGTTGGGAGCGCGCGGTGAAGGGTGACATCCTTCGCCGAGCAAACAAAATACCCAGAGGGCCATCACAGCCCCGCCATCACAGCGCCGCTGAGTTGGTTATCAGTGACGTCGCAGGGTACAGCGCGCAGCTGCTGCTTGAAGCGAGGTCGGACCAGCCAGATTTACGGCGGATTCTAGGCTTTGTGTACGCAATCGGGAGCAAGGAAGAGATGTTAGCGCGAATGGCCAACCCACAGCCCGATCCTCCCCCTGTTAAAGCTGCTACACAGGACGATCTCAAGGCTGACTCGGACGTGAATCCCACCACTGCTCCGTCCTCACCTGGTGAAGTGTGTGTACTGACAACATTCACCGGGAAGGCGACGCTTCCGGAGCAGCCAACCCCCACCGATTTCTTCTTCGCTCCCAACCTGCAGCGCTTTAGGAGAGAGCTGACGGCGGCAGTGAAGCCTCCGGCCATGAGCAAGCTGAGAGAGCTTCTAGTCGATGGGGAGGAGGTCAGCTTCCTCGAGAAGTCCGCGACTGACGAGACGTCAGACGATCCTGTATCCGGTCCAGAAATTACCAGTGATTCCCAGTCAAGAACCTCAGTTTCCGATGCCGACTCAGGGCCGTTAGATTGGTCCGGAATGGAACACGCAGCCCAACGGGTGCCTGCTGTGGACGCAGACACGGCGTTTGTGCCGCTTGCTGGCTTTGGTGTGTGTGGTCGGCGGAGAGACCTCGAATAGTGCTCGTTTTTTTCTTTCAAATCTTTACCGCAATGATATCGCACGTAGGTCTTTTTTGTCAAACGAGGCGTTCAAGTGATCTGTGTGACCGGCCAAAAGGGCAATAAGACCAATAATGAGGCGTGCCTCTCGAGGACTCCCGCTCGCTGCCTTGATCGTCGCCCCAGCTCGGTAGGATGCCTCTTCCTGCGATACCAGCTCTGAGATCGGCGGAATTCTTCGGCGACTCCAGCGACGGATACCTCTGTCAGGGTCATGGATCGAGATGCCTCAGCCAGAGCGAGCCCTGGCTGTGTGCTTCGTGGCTCTCCTGTTATACCCAGGCGATGCTGGTTCCTGGATGCACTCTGACATAGCAGATATCCTGCGACTAATAACTCCTGAGTCGGAAACCTCCGCTATTTTGAAATCGCTGACGCAGGCTCTCCTTCGTGTTTTCCAACAGAGATTTGCGCAGGGAGCGCTAATGCGGATCATGGACTGCGCTTGCGCAACTCTCGTCCCGAGACTCCAGTACGCTGATTCTCCTTTCCCAATCGCCATGTCTACATTTCGTAGGGACTTCAGCCGCATCTAACTCCCAGTGCTTTTACTACTTAGACAGGCTGCAGCTGCGGTTGGAGACGCGCAGGTTGCCCAGATCATGTGGCTCGGACTGTCGCTGTGAGAATCGTCAATCGTGGACACAGATGTGTTACCCTCATGAACCCGAACAACCCTCTACGCCTTGGTGCAGCTGACATTCCGATAGGGGAGGGCACTCCAGTGGCCATTTTCAATCAGAGCGACGGATGGCCTCCCGTCGTGCAACAGGTCGTCGTTCAAGCATTGGAAGTGGACATCTCCAGCACATTTCCCCGAACAGAAGCTGCCACAGAGTGGATTCGAATGATGATGCTTCCGTACCGGCTTGGTGGCCACAGCTGCGACGGTGCCTTCGTCAAGAGTACTTCGCTTTCGGAAGCGACGTCCAGGTGAGATGCCCCCAGTCTTCAGCATCAGACTTCAGAAGCTCATCCAGCAGCTGCTGCCTCTGCTCTGCGACCGAAGGCCGCTGCTTGGTGTCGGACTCAACACCGCAGGGCAGTTGGGGATGGGACCACCCGTGTTCGACGCTGTTGACCCGGTAATACGCTCCGCAGATCCTCAAATTCGAGAGGAGGAGTCAAGGCGCAATGCGTTGGGAGTATCACCCTGGTGGGTCCAGCACTGGGGCTTCCTCTCGTCTCCTGTTTCGGGCAACTTGCTTCGAGAGGTGGCGGCCGGAGAGGAGTTCACATTGGCCCTTACACGTCTAGGTAGTGTATGGTCAACAGAAAACCACATACCATTTGCTGGCGAGCTGAAGCGGCGCCGCTATCAGTTCAAAGGGGCCCCTACCGCGAGTAGCGTAGGTCTGTGGAGAGAAGTCACACTTCGAGGCGTTGTCGACTCCATCGCTTGTGGCGCACGATTCGCTGCCGCTGTATTGAAGACGGGTGAACTCTTCTCCTGGGGTTCCCATGAAGACAACTGTTTGGGGTACGAGGCTGACTGTGTAGTCTCGTATCCCCGACAAGTCCCCATTCCCGAGCCAGTCGTCTCGGTATCCTGCGGTGTCATGCACGCGGCTTGTATTACTCGCCAGAGACACGTATACGTCTGGGGCAAGAATGAGGTTGGGCAACTGGGAATGCCTGGAGATCCTGAGCTCGTCATCAAGCCGACACCCCTTAACATCTTGGAGTTCCCGGCCACGAGAGATGGATTTTTCAATGTCGAGCCGTTACGGGATGCCTGGCGATACCTGGCAGCTTACACCTGCAACCTCGTGCTGGATCCCTATACCTTCAGCTTCCTCTTAAACGTGCGTGCGCCCCATCCTATGCCGGCGGCATTGACCTTCGTTGACGCCTCCTGTGGTGAGAGTCATTCACTGTTTCTCGCCGAGATGAGAGTCAAGCCTCCGTTCCCGCTGTATCATGTGGAGGTTCTCGCCTCTGACGAGAACCACCTTCCAACACCGCCTCTGACCTGTATATTTGCTGCTGGCCTTGATGAAGGAGGCCAGCTAGGGCTCCATCCAGGTCTTTCGGGCCAAAGTGAAGTGGAGGTCAACGAGCTTCCCTCGTTGTCTTGTGAGGCGGTTGTGAACACAGAGAGTGTTAAGCTGGCTCTCTTTGACTTCAAATGGATAGCTCTGGGTTCAACGGTCAACTGGCGCGAGAGCACCCGCGCTGCGTCGACCCGAAGCCTAAGGCCGCTCCTTCAGAAGTGCGCCCAAGGCAACATCTGCGCCGCGACAGGGTCAAATGTTCCGCAGGCGGCGCAGTTGGCGGCGATATTCACCCAAGCCTACAGAATGGAAGGCAGCAACGTCGTCCCGCCGCTCCGGCGAGTGCCGATGTCTCTGGTTATGCACGCAGAGTCCGTGCACGCAGGAGGTGAGCGCTGCGCATGCGTTACACAGCAACCACAAGCTTTGGCAGGTCCTCCGACGGGCAAGTCTACGCCTGGGGTAGCAACCACGAGGGGCAGCTCGGATTGCCACGGGAGTACCTACCTGGACTTTTGCTGCTGAAGAAACCTGCGGCACAACTGCCACACTTCGAGGTGTTTCCTTGCCCTACACTGGTGCCGCTGCTGCGTAATCGCCGTGACGTGCACTTCATGAAAGTGGTTACCGCCAAAGGAGCCAGGACGCCCAGGACCTATTTCCTGCTTTCAGACGGCGAGGTCGTCGTCGTCGGCGGTTCCCGCTGCGACGTCTATGGTGCTTCTGGCAGGTCCACCTTCACTCAAAACTCGCCAGTAGTGCGGTGTCATGCAGAGTACCAGTGGAGTTACTACAATCAACGCAGTCTATACAAGAAGTACGCTATCACCTGCTTTGGAGAAGACTCCTACTGCCGGCCTTCGCTTGTAGACACTCCTCAGTTCCTCAGGACTGTGGATATCGCCGCTGGAGGCTGCCACACCATTTTGCTGACCGAGAGACGACAGTAAAGATCGCTTAGGACAGCTGCCGTCCAGTTGCAGCAGTCCCGCCGCCCTCTGCATTCTGTGCGTGGTGAGCTGTTCGGAGTCGGCCAGACGGCAGTGCCCTTGGGGAAGCCAGACCCATTGGTGATCAGATTCCGTTTTGGAAGCAGTGAAGCTCTTTGTCGAGGGCTCACAGTGTTCAATTTCGCCTGTTTGCAGCTGCTGTTGCCACTTCTTCAAGAAGGCAAGTCTTGACAGGGACACAGCGTTGTCGTAAGCTCTCATATACGGAACTTCGATGCCCCAGTACCACAACGTAAATCCTGCGTTGGCGAGCGTAAGCCCAACAGCTCTAATGAGGATACTTCCGGCACCCTCTTGACTCCAAAGTGGTGTGCCCGCGGTGAGGTCGTGGAAGACGCATCCGACCGCGAACCCGACTGAAAGGGCGGCGAGCTCTGGAGATGTATCTGCTGTCCACAACTCAAAGGTGTGGATGGAAAGAGATGTGTTCGGGTCCTTGGATAACCGCTCCAGCATCGTGATCAGCCGCTCTGTTATCCAGCCGTGGTCCTGGGTCTCCCGTCCAAGCCGTTCCAGCCTTTCGAGGGGTAGCGCACCCCCCAGGCGCTCCCGATGACAGGCCCTGCACACTCTCAGGGCTGTCGAGACACTCAAAACATCACAGGACAGCCGGAATCGCCCTGCCCGTTTTCTGTAGTGCCTATTGGCTGCCCAGGTGGACCAGACCCCTGTCAAATCCACACAGAATCGCTCCTCGGGGTTCACGACAGCCAGCTCCCCGATCTCGGAGTCCAATGTGAACACTCCAGCAGTCCAGAGTCGCCTCAGCCATCCGTAGATCAGATCTACCAGCGGTTTGTCGTGGGGGTCCCATGTAGGAAGTCTGGATGACTCGCCCCGCGTGTCTCCCACTCGAAATGCACATACGTAGGGGGCGTCAGGAGTCGGTGCACACAGAGAGGGGCCCCGGGAGCATAAGCCTGTGCCAGAGTGCAGTCCATGAATAGCCTCGGAAAAAAACCTGAGTTAGTGTGAGAAGTGTTGTGAAGATTTAATAACCATTCGACGAAGCTGACACAATGAAAGCACCGTTCGCCGGATACCATATGATCATTCCCCAAATTTGTATTTTTTTATCGATGGTCAGGTGGGATTTCTCGCAAAGTACGGCGAAAATAGAAGTCGCGATCTACCTAAAGGGTCTACTGACGGAAAATGTGGATGTGAAAATCGAAGAGACTTCGTTGACTGTAAACGTTGTCAACGACACGCCGTTCATCTTGGCTGTTGCAAGGCTGTACGATGGGGTTATGCCGGCGAATAGCTCATGGAGGGTGTCTCCCTACAAGGTGGAAATCAGCTTGGCCAAAAGGACTCCCGGCGTCTTGTGGCCGTCCTTGGAGCACTCGCTGCAGCCAGCTAATTCTGTCTCTCAATCCGACGCCACAGCGGGCACAGTCCGCGACTGGGACAAGCTACTCAAAGAGGAGGTCGTGGAGGACGATGCGTTTAATACTGGCGACAAGTCCATGGCCTTCTTTCGAAAGCTGTATAACGACGCAGACCCCGATACACAGCGCGCGATGATGAAGTCGTACGTGGAGTCCTCTGGAACGTCTCTTTCAACCAACTGGGCCGAGGTCCAACAAAAGAACTACGCCGAGAACGCGGAACCTCCCGAGGGGCAACTTGCGAAGTCGTGGGAGATGTAGCGCGTGGTATTGAGAATCGAAGGATGTGATATGCTGTGAAGTACGATAGTGCAGTAGGATGTGGGGGGCGGTACTGCCTGCGAATAATCGGTAAATCAGATGAAGAGGGAGTTGGACGCATCTGAAACGCCTGACAGTAAGCGTGTGAAGCCCGACACCAGGGACGACCTGCTTGAATGCATTCGACGACAAGTCCTCTACTATTTCAGCGCTAAGAACTTGGTGCATGACAAGTTCTTCCAGGATAAGATGCGAGAGACTGAGGAACGCTGGCTGCCGATCGATTGCATCACTAGCTGCAAGAAGGTGAAGGACCTTGAGGCCACACCCGAAGACATCTTGGAGTCTATTCAGGGCTCTTCTCTCATTGTGCGAGAAGACAGATTGGCGATCCGATCTGAAGAACTTCTACCAGCATACGAGCCGCGCAAGAAGAGAGAGCCCCGAAAGCCCAAAGAGCGCCAGCAGATGCGTATCCACGCCAACGGCGTCCTCGTCTGCGTGACCGATGCTCCATCGGAGGTGTCGTGGGCGGAAATCAAGGCGGCTCTGAACGAGGTGCACGACCATGTCAGCGTCAACTTCATTGCCTCTCCTGGAGCGGATGGTCGGTGTTTTGCCTTGTTGCGTCCTTTTGCTGAGGACGTCCAGTGGATTACCGAAAATCTGAAGACCGTTACACTTAACGGTGCTCAGTGCAACGTCACGGTTGTCCATGATCAGATGCAGGCGCACGAATTCTTTGACGTACGTCTCCCAGCCGGCCTCCGCAAAAAACTGCGTCCCTCGAACGTCCCTCTCAACCCAATCATTCTGGGGGGGAAAGTTTTCCCATCAATAAATGAGTTCCGCAAGAACTGTCGTGAAATGCTGGAGGTCTACTCGCCTGGAACAGAAGTGAAGGCATCTGCTTTGCCAGTAATTCTTGACTTGCTCAAGTACCACCCTGAGCCCGCTAAAGCCCAGGGGGCTGTCAGTGTGAAGGTTGAATGGCACCCGGAGAGCAAGGAAAACGACAAGTTCAAGTGCTTTATGCTAGGAAAGGAGGACGGATCCAGTGAGTCTTTCAGTTACACCAAGTGCATCAATACTATGGCGATGAACCCGCCCTTCGTGGAGAAAGAGAAGCTGGAGACGGTCACTCCTGAGGCGACTCCTCCGACTGACGAACCCAATGTCGAGACTGCATGTGTCTGAACAGTTCATTAGTGAACACACAACTGAGGAACTAACAGTTCATTAGTACATACGCAATCATCTAACAGGTGTGAACTGAGGAACGTGAGATTACCATACACATCTAATGGAACGTGAGATTACACATCTAATGGAGCTGAGGAACGTGAGATTACCATACGCAATCATCTAACGGGTCGCGGTCGTTTGGCGGAAGGTGGCTCTGGTCCATGGCCCTGACGAGTTCTTTGAACAGCGTCCGTCTGTGTGGCATCAGGGAAACTCTCACCTCTCATCGCTCTGCTTGACAAAGGCGACGTAGTCGTCTGGCACTGTCTGTCCCCTCTCCGAAGCCAGAGAACAGAACTCGTCAATGCCTGGTAGGTTGAGGACCTTCAGGGGAGGGAGTGGAAGGGGCTCTGGGCAAGCCGCGTTGGTGGCTAGGGCGAAAAACCATCGCCTTTTCTCCCTTCCTCTGGATCGGAGGTCGGCCACATAGGACGTGAAGCAGGCTTTGGCGGGCTCGAGCGTCTCGGGATCCTGCGCTCCGTGAACAGCGGGGTCATATTTCTGTCGCATGACCGATCCCAGCCACATCCTCCGAGTCACACGGTCCACCAGCAAGACGAAGACGGGCTTGTGAATGGGAAACTCCACTTGCACGAAGCGGCGCTGGAGTTGTCGCATATCTTCGTCAGGTTCAGAGGCCTGCTGACACACTCCCCAGAAACTCACTTTGAAAGTTGCAGAGATGTACCTCCGCGTGGTAACCACGATGACGTCCGAGCGAAAAGGCATGGATGACCCCTTTTGGGACAGCAGGGGCGGCTCATGATCCGCTAGCTGCATGAGGAGGTTGAATGGATAAGTTTTCTCCCTGTAGTCCTCAAATACCAGACAGCGGTGTTGTACAGGGTCGTAGCCTTCGAAGAACGTGGAGTTCTCAAGCGGCTTGCGTATGGTCGCGTCGTCAGGGACGACGCGACTAATGAAGTCTGATTTTCCGGCTCCGGTACTGCCCCAAAACCACAGGCAAAGAGGCTTCTGATGCGCCATCTCCGCGAGAATCACTTGTCGAGCTTTATTCATGTGGTGTGCCCATCTCAGGTAGGCTGCGGGCTGCGTCTCTATGAGCTCTCGGAGACTGAGGCAACGGCAGTCACGCATCACATCTTCCACAGTGTAAGATTTTTTCTGCTTGGGTTTCGGGGATTCCACTCCGTAAAAAAAGGGACCGGACATCTTGCCTTGATGCCTACTTTCCACCTTCGTGCAGTATCCGACCGCCTTCGAAGCCAGCTTCGACCACCGCGCCGTCCAGTAGGCCCCTGGAGAGAGATGTTCACGAAGCCAGGAGATTTTTACGGAGACGTTGAGTTCCAGGTAACCCTGGAAATGCAAAGTCTTCGTGCGAGGGCACTCCTCCAGCTGGAAAACCACGCGACGGACCTTTGGCTGCGAGTCGTACCATATGTGTGGGTTGTGCGGGTGCGTCTCCTTCTCGTCGAATATTTCAAACTGGGTGAAACACCAGTTGCGGAGATTGGTTCCCCGGGCCAGGTTTGGTTCTGGCAGCGGTAGGGCAGCGATCACCTTCTTCTGCGCGTCGGAGAACTTGGGTGGCATCAAATCCAGGATTCATAAAGTTGACCAGACCTGACACGCAGACTGGGTTTGCACAATACAGGCGGATATCGACGTTAGACATCATCTGGTTCGGTTTAGATGGGGTCCGACATTAGATACGGGTCGTATCTTTATTGATTTTGGCTGTAAGCACGACTTGACAAGGCACCCGCCCTCACCGCCCAACTAAACCAAGGTAACGCCACAATTTCAACGACTCCACACTGAGTCAAGCTATTCCGCGTTACCAAACATTGAGGTGTTTTTCGTGAAGACTGCAGATTTCTTGAAAGATCGCTATCAACGTTTGAACGCTTGAAGCACCCAATCCCCCCTGCTCTGCGGGGAGTACTGAGACCGCAGTCCCATCAGATGAGCCACTCGCTCCCGAGTGATTTTATCCTTTTCGTAACGAGAATTCTCGTTGGGGCGGGACCCAGTTTCGCAGGGGTCAAGGTATTCGCCGGAGGCGACGAATCCCGCTGGCTTGCTCGGTGGCCAGGGGCCTGCGTAGCCCGTTCGCGTCGCAGGTTCATAAGTGTGATCGTTGCGGTTCGTCATTGGTGGAGCTACCATCGCGGGCATTGACCGCGTATCCGGAGTCATTGGTGGTGGAGCCTCTTGTCTTGAGAGCAGAGGCCTCGCGGCTTGCCTGTTGGTGTCAGTTCGGAACCACATCGTAGAATTTGAATTAAAATAAAACTAGGAATGACAGCCTTTGTGTTGGGGAGCCAGCAGCGCGCTGGGGCGCCAGCACATCCCTTTTCCATGGCAACATGCGGTCACGCAACAGATACTCGGAGGTTCGAGCTGCCAGCACCTCTATTTCCGCGGCAACATGCAGTCACGCAACAGATACATCTCCGAAAGACTTCTGGACGCCGCTCTGGCGGCCATGTACCAAGAAAACCTCCAGCCTCTGGCACTCTCAAGCTTGCAGTGCGTAGCAGGTGACGCGCAGTACTTTCTCGGTAACTTTGAAAGTGCGAATGAGCTTTACCGGCAGGGGTTTGAAACGGCGCCACAAGTGCAAATCGCAGAGAAGTATTTGCTGCGCGGTGTATTTAACGCTGAAGAGGTCAGTGCGGCTGCAGCGCTGGTGAGCTTGCCACACAGGGTGGCCGACGCGGGTAGATGGGTGTCGTTGCCAGTGTCCGAGTTCCAATCCACCTTGGCAGAGGTTGAGAATCTTGACGCCCCTTATATTGACCACCTGGTTCTGTACCTCTGGGAGACAGCCAACTTCAGGCGCTTAAGGTTGTTTGTGGAATAGTGAGGCGTTTGCTGCTTCGTATACAGCCTGTTGGCCGCCGGTCGAAGTACTGCAATGAGCCTCGAGGTTATGCTGGTTCTAGAACTACACCCGCCAAACAAGGAGAAGCTCACCCAGATCCTTGACTCCCTGGATGCCTCAGGTTTCACAGGACCCCAGTGCTCGTTGGTCCGATCTGGTATATCGGCCTTCCTCGATGGAGACGTCACGGAGGCCACACAGTTCCTACACAAAGCTCACCAGATGCAGTACCACGTCAGCCCCTTTCCAGCCGTGTTGTTGCTCCAATGTATGACGGAGCTAGCTCGCCACTGGGCCGCAACGGATTCGGAGGCGTATGACGTGGTGGAGACGATCAAAGACTCATCCCACCTTCAGCAAAAGCTCCAGACGGCGCACACGAAGTTCAAGTGCGTCTTCAGACATCTGACGTCCTTGTACCCAGGGTTGTCGGCTCCTTACCGATACCTCCTGGACTTCCTTAGGGAAGAGCAGTACTCGCTGCTAAGACTGAGAATCCAGCTAGTGCAGGACGTGACGAACTTCGACCCTCAAGTCGACTCCACTCGAGTGGCACGGATCGCGTTGTTCCTGCAGCCGATGCTGCATTCCCTTGATCATGGCATTTTGGGCCTGAAAAACGAGATCTGCTTCGCCACGAAGTTGCTACGAGTTAAGCAACCGGACGCCAGAAATGTTGCCGTCTGCGCTTCACTCTTCAAGCTGCATCATTTGTCGAATCTGGGAGAGGTAGAATCAGCTTTTTTTGGCCTGCAGTCTACGCTGGCGCACCTGAAGGAAGCAGAGCCTGAGGCGATCCTAGCTCTGGAGTTCCTTTTGATTTCCGCTGACATACTTTCTGAAACCGAAGTGGAAGAAGGGCCTCAGCTGTCAACGCTACTGGCTCACAGTCTGGAGATCTTCGAAGGCTGTTACCCTCCCATTGTCACAGAACTTGTGCAAGCTGTAATGCGTATGGAAACCCTCCCGGCGGGGCAATTCTTTTTCTTCAGCCAAGGCCAAATTCAAGCCATCTCAACAGCTTTGATGATGCATCTCGGCTTTCTGAATCACTCGGGCGAGGCAGTGTCTCCCGTCCCCACGCCAAAGTGCACCACCTGTACCGCGTGGGCTCATCGGAAGATTTCTTGTATGCAAACGAAAAATTAAACTAAAATCACTTTACGTCTCGCCGCACTTCCAATATGCTCTTGCGGTCTCCGCGAGCGTATCTGTCAGGTCGAAAGCCGCATTCATGCAGCATCATCTCGTGGTCGAAATTATTGGCAAACCAGTTATTCAGGGTCAGAGCATGCATGCACTCCCAGCGATCCCACACCTTTTCATGCCTTACGCGCTGGTCCCAGTTGATATCCGGAGGAAAGAACAGCTCCAACGGCCACCAGCCATAGAAGAGAACTGAGACCGTCTTGAATTGCATATCCCTGTTATTGCGCTGGCGCCAGTCGACAGGAATCTTCATCAGGTAGTCCCAAACAAACCACCTGCCATCAAAATAAAATGGACGATCGTTGGGATCCAAGGTATAATCTTTCATGTACAGGTGGCGCATGAAGTCGCGGGGACTGAACGTCAGAGGAGAGGGCGGTAGGCTGGCGTCTCTGTATTCCCAAAGCCAGTCAGCGTCGGCGACGCCGACGCTGGTGTCCGCGTGGACAGGCTCCTCCACACATGTGTACTGTAGAAGGCAAAACGTGTCGGTGAAGGTCCTGCCGTTGACAGAGTAGTCTACGCGAACATGGGCAGTGTCTGAGCAGGTCATCTTCACCACCCAGTGTCGATCAATCTCCATCCGGGTTGCCGTCATGTTGTAGTACTTGGAGGAATCGTTTTCATAGCCGCTTAATTGGTACCGGGCCTCCCTGACTTTGGGTATCAAGGCTGACCGAAGCCATTGTGGGTTCGAGGTGTGCCAGGTCAAGTAGAAGTAATATCCTGTCTGGTACCATGCCAACGCACGCAGGTTATTCGCTGCCCACTCTGAGCTCATCACATTGTACGAAGGTGGAAGTCTCGGTGAATAATGCATCAACGGAGGCTGCGGACTGTTACATGCGGGGAAGTTCTCAATGTCGCCAGTGTAGTCGTACCGAAGTCGGTCTAGACACTCTGCGCGGTCGCTCATTTCCCACTTATTAAATTCCCCCAAGGCGGTTCGGATAAGGGATTCTGGGATGATGTTCAAGCTTAGGGTCCGAGTGGCGCGCCCTGTGTACCAATAGGGCGTGGTTACCACGTTGATCTCTCCCAACGAGTTGAATATCTCAGGGCTGTAGTCCAGAGTAGTCGATGGCTGGGTATCACAGTCAGGCAGCGCTTCCACCTCCGACTTCTCCAGACACATCACAGTCTGCAAGTTGGGGTCTTGAGCCTCCACGGGCCACCTAACACGGGGCCATTCCTGGTCAAATCGGTTGGCGATGACACCAGGGAAGCTTGCAGGATCCCATACCACAACTGCCATCACATTGTCGCGCCGGCACCCGGTCTTAAGAAAGAAAGCGACGGCATCTAGAACTCCGTAACTGACGGCCGGCGCGACCGCGGGACCCGTCCACTGCTTGCAACTGCCTGCTAACGTCACGGTGAGCAAAACTGACCACGTTCTCATTAATTAGGGCAAAACTCCATCCTAGTGACACTTAGCACTCCAATATGACTATCTTCGTAATGCTTTGCCAGAGTAGTGATCTACCAGAGACCGATACAAGCTCCGGTAGACGCCAGGTCTGAACTCTGGATCCGCATTGAAGTGGGACTCGAGTTTGTTTGGCACCGTCTCGATCAGCATGGGCGGAGTACGAGGCGTCTCGGAGGGAAAATTCGGCCCTTCTCGGTAGTTCACTATCTCTAGGCCTGCAACCAGAGTATGCTTGTAGACACTCGATTCATCGAGCCACTCCTGCATGTCGAAATTCGGCTGCAGTTGGACTGCACAGGTCACAAGAACCTGCTCCAGGAGCTCCAGACCTGGAAACAGCATGTTGACGATGAGAGCGTGATACTGGGGCCAGTCACACTCGGCAGAGAATGTGCGGCATCTATGTAATCGGCACCTGAGGACTTGGGCCAAGGCCGTAGCTCGCGTGGCAACAAATGAGTCGTCGTTAATGTTCGCAAGGTATCTTTTTAGCAGCACTTCGAAACCGGCAAAGCACTGCACTGGGGATATGGGGACGTTGGCGTCAGGTATTATTGGGCCCTCGGACTTCAAAGATGACAATTCCGTGTCGCTGGTGGCAGGAACCGCCACTACCTTCGAGGGGCCAGTGTCGAAGGTGAACGCAGCGCGTCTGGCCTTTCTCAACTGCAAATCGAGGTCGTTGATGGTTTGTCGGAATACCAGCTCCGTTTGGAAGTTCTCTCGTTGAATCCTTTGCTGTAGCGCCTCTGCAGCTTGCAGTTCAACGAGTAGCGTGTTGCGCTCCCTTATTACATTCTCGACCTCATTTCTTTGGAGGTCGTCCGCCACCTCAATGGGTTGCAAGCCCGATATGGCGTCGCCCTGCAGCGAGTAACCTTTTTCTAGAGCGCTGTCGACCTCTGCTGAGCGGCGCTGATGCAGCGTTTTATCTGACATTGGATTATACATAATTCATTTCCCGTTACGAAGTCACGCACTAAAAAGAACTCTCCAGCAAGGCCACCGCCTTGGGACTCCCGGCCAGCTCATCATCGCCAACAAGGGCCTGGATCGTGGGGTGGTTGATGCCGAGACGTTGAATAACGTTCTTCATGATAACCTCTAGACTAGACCAAGACTCCACGGTTGCATTTTTCCTCATCTCTGGGTGAATGAGACAAAGAACGGAAGCCTTTATGGTGGTCTGCAAATGCTTCTCGACCTGGGAGAACACCGGCCAGGTGAAAATGGCGATGAGGGTGCTTATCACAGGAAGAGTCTCGTCAAAGTCGTCCTTCAAGGGCAGCGCGGAAAGGAAGGCCGGCACCACGAGATCCACAGGGCACTTCTCGTGGGGTAAAGCTTGGAGGATGCGACCAAGACAAGACGCAGCGTTGTCTACCGCCGGTGCCTCCTCAAGCTTTAGATTACCGACATAACTCTCTTCAAGGTACTTGGCATTGATCGGAACCACCTCCTCCAAAGCCGCAGTAAGACCAGGCACCATGGGGTTGATCTTCGACAGATCAGCAAGATTACCCAGGAAATAGTAAGAGTTCCTTCTGGCAGCAACCTCCTCATCACGAAGGTTGCTGACGGCGATAGGTAGGACAGGTTCAACATACTTGAGTGCAGGAACACCAAGATACCGGACTACCTCGGCGTAGGCGCCTACGCCCATGTAAGAGAGTGCCTTGTTCCTCGCGAGAGTAAGAATCTGTGGTTGGATCCGCTCGAAGAAACTTTCGAACTGCGGACCGATGACCTGTGCGACAGCAGCTAAAAGATTTGCGGTGTCCACATGAAGTCGTTCCTCAATCACTCTGACATCCTCGTCGTCGAGCTCGACCTCATCATCATCCTGACACGCATGAGCATCTGAGTGGCACGAGCAACGTAAACTCACTGCTTAGAATGGCCTCTATGGTTGTGAACACTCGGTCCACGATATTAGGTTGACACAACAACCCAGGCCCCATAGCTTCCAGAAGTCCGCCGACGTTCAGTAGCACGTCCGTGACGACCTCCTTGTCGTCTTCGTTTTGGAGTCTCTCGTCAAAGATCGGCCAGACCTTCTCGAGCCACAGAGCCTGACACTCGCACGTCAACGGCGTGGGGCAGGGGGAGATGCCGGGCTTCCACATCCGTAGCGCGGTGCTGTAGAGTGCCTCAGGGTTGCTGAGCAGCTCTTTCGGCAGCCACATAGGAGGGTAGCCTTTGTGGATCGCCACCATTACCTCCTTCAGCAGGTCAACCACACGTCTCCTGACCTCGCCGTCAAAGGCCTGACACAAATTATCCGCTGCCATTAACGTTTTCTCTAGGAGTACGGTGGTGTGTTGGATGGGCACATTCTCAAAGATCGCGGAGAGGCATCGTAGCGCTGCCTGCTGCTCCTCAAGTGCTGCGATGTCCACAGCGAATTGCGTGATATGGCGGAAGTCCTCAATGGAGTCGCCCTCGTCAAGGTCGGCAAGATTGGACAGTTGGTCGTCGAAAATGGGTTTGACGCCGTCACCAGACAAGAGGGAAGCGAGTAGCCACGGACCCACACGTTTGACCAGACCCCCGAAGTCCTCCTTGAGAACTCCAGCAAGAGCAGCTAGGAACGCGTAGCAGGCTTCGCGGGCCTCGTGGCGCTCACTGTCTTCCTCCGGCTGATCCAAGCTCTCTGAGTGGTCCTGCGGGGCCAGCGAGGTCAGAATGTCCAGGATGGGGTCTTGGAACTTGGATTGGTATGGCATGTACGTCTCTTGATCCATTGAGCTCAGAATGTGCGCCATACCCCACATAGCCTTGTTGCGTGTGGACGCCACAGGTGAACGCACTTTTTGCTGGAGCATCTCTACGATGCTTGGCAGGAACGGCACAATGGCATGCTTACAGGCAGCCGCCAAGCTGCCTATAGCGCCAAGAACGGCGTCGACGACGTTGACTCGCTCGGGATCGTTGCTTGCTTTCTGGAGAACGCCGCTAAATAGCGTCAACGACTCCTCCATCAAAGGGATAAGATCGTCTGTCGGCGTCTCGTCCCAGGCGGTAAGGAACATCTCTAGTGTAACACAAATGACGTTCTGTATAGCAGAGTTTTCCTCGCATTCCTTCTTTAGGCACGTCATCAGCGCCTTGTAGGCCTGGATACCGTAGGTTGTAATCTCAGGTTGCAGATAAACAGCCATGTTGCTGATAGCAACACAGGCAGCGGAGCGTACTGTTTGGTGCTTCGATTGGATGCCATCCAGAACAAGAGGGATCAGATTCGGCAGGTCCTTCGTCATTTGCACACTGGAGCCCTCTGCTATGGCACCCAGGCCGAAGAAAGCCATATGCACGTCCCAGTGGTTCTGCGAAGCCTGTCGCGCCTGCAGCCGTTGCATGACGCTGGGGTAGACGTGCTTGACCGGCAAAAGAGTGCACATCGAGTCAATGGCTTCGCCTGCCACTGTCCACGGGTGAGTCTCCTCGCTGTCCGTCGCATCGACATCACTTGGCGTTGAACCGAAGGTGAGAATCGCGTCGAGGAGCCCATCCACAGCGCCAGGAATGGCGACGATAAGCTTGGAGCGCTTTCGACACAGTTGTCGCAACAGGTGCACTGATTGGAGCTTGATACCGATCTCAATATCAGCTGTCATAGTCGAGACAATAAGAGTCAGCAAGGCAGGAACGGCTTCTGGGCAGACGATCGGACCCTCGGCCAGATTACTCAGCAGCTCAATTACAAATTGAATCAAGTCTGAGGAATCGTCCATCATAGACTTTTGCCCGACCTCGATCAGAGGGGCGACCAAGCCCTGCAAGCTCCCGATTTCCTCTTTGGACGTAGCAAACCCTGCGAGGCATTCCACCAGCCGAACACAGGCGGAGGTAAGGCCAGCTTCGTTGGAGCGCAGGCCTGCTTGACATGCCTGAACGGTATGGGCGAAGTAGGATCGCATCTCGTCAGCGGAGATGTGGTCGAAGAGCCCTTGCAGGACTGTAACTCCGACCTCCATGGTCTGAGAGTTGGACTGGCTCAGCAGAGACTCCACGATACGCATGAGATCCCCCTTCCAGACTGAATACTGCACCTTGGCACAGGCGGATACGCAATGGGCAACGCAGAGCCTAACGTTGTGAACGGGCTCCTGCTCGAGTCGCATCAGGATCTGAGTGCTGAAAACCTGCTTGTCCTGGTCAGTCAGCTGATCCCACGCCTTCACGAGCCGTCTGCGCAGGATGATGGTAGCCAGGTTACGGACCTCGGGGTTGGGGTTCTCGGTGAGATTCTGCAGCAGGGCAATCAGAAATTGGGGGTCGGATCCAGCTTGTTTCAGGACATTGTTGGCGTTTTCCACGTCCTCTCCAGCAACCATCTGCTGGAGGCTTTCAGTGACCACGCTACCAAAGTCCATCGTAGTTGTAATTCGAGTATTATGGACGCCAATCAGTTGAGATTGTGGGGATTCTTTGAGGAGGGCGTAGGCCTTCTCCTCGACAACTGGACCGCTCTGATTCTCGCAGTCGAAGGCGGATGGGGCGGTCGGAATTCCCGACAGAAAAAGGATGAGCTAAAAGGCATGCTGGTGGAAATGTTTCATCCTTGTAGGTGTTTTTTGACAGAGTTTACACAGGCGCCCGAGATCGCGGAACCGTTGACCTGAATGTTCGTAAACAGGTGATCGGGTCAGTTGACAACTTGGCTGACCTACTATACAACGAGGTCTCCACGAGATTTAGCATGGAGCTCGAAGATGAGAGTGAGCTTGAAGTGGCGCAGTGGATGATCGACCTGCATCAAAGTCTTGGAAGACGCGACATCGGCGTTATAGAGCAGATCCGACAACATTCTGGATGCGCCCTTGACAAGTGCTCAGGCCAGACGATGGTCTTAACCGACGCTGGGGAAACCCTCACGCAAGTATATGAGGACTCCAGTTCCGAGACAGGTGACGTATGTCCATGAGTTCTCCTCTTTCGTTTCGCAATCTCAAGCCTTCGCAATGCAGCACCAAACACAGAGGCAGCAGACCATCGTTCGGATCGCTAAGGAGGCCAATGCACATAGCACCTCCTAGGATGTCGTAGGTGGACGGATGCCGTCTCGTAGGCAGCTGCACCGAGACTCCCAGAACAGCCAGCCCCACCATGAAAATCATGCTTGTAGGGGGGTGCAACCAGAGCACGTCCAGAAATAACGGCTGCGGACGAGAGTCCAGCGATGCAAAATAAGCACCATGAGACGACTTGTCGAAAAGCAGCGTCTTAGGACACGGCATGTAGTAAATCGCCAACGAAATCAGTGATCCCAGAGCGGGAGGCATCAGCTCGATAGTCAACAGCACATAACAGCAGCAAATCCAGCGGCGTGTTGCCAGTGCCGCCAGGAGAATTGCCCAGACCACAGACGACAACGACGGCGCAACGACGAAACATACTATGAAGCACAGCTGTAGCAGAACTGGGAATGGGGAAAGACTCGTTGCGCCAGAGTTCATCTTTTCCGGCAGATCCTGCAGCGACCCCACCACGGCTATGGCGACCACTATCACGCGCAGTAACGTAGACACGTGCTGCCGAACGAAAAACGGGAAGTAATCATCTCTCTCAATCCGCACGAACGCATCGTTGGGGATTTCCTGTGGCGGTAGCAGCAACGTCAAAATGAAATCGGCAGGCGCCTGTGTAAAATCGAGCCAACGACCAGTGACCACCGAGTGCTCGCCAGCCTTCATCAGCCTCCAGCTGCGATTCCGCACAAGCCGCTGCTCTGTGATCTGGCAAGTACCGGATTGGCAACGTTCTACCGACAATAGCCCATGCACGTTTGCAGTAGTCCATATGTGGAGACCAGTCGTACCGGGAAGTCGGTTCAAATGAATCACAGACTCAGCGAACTCCTTTAGGGGGACCCAGAGGGGAAGACTGTCGTACTCGACAGCCTTCGGCGACTGGGTCCAGAAGATGACGTTCTTGTTGGCCACAAACTGGACTGTGCTGTCCTTTGCCAGCTGCCAAACCCAGTATGTCTCAGGGTAGTGCTGCTCATGTAACGGCTTCAGCACTGCTCCATCGCGCCATAAAGTCACCGCATGACGCCTATCGTCGAAATCGGACTGAAGATGGCGAGTGTTCGCCCAATCCAGTGTCCGGTTGACAACCATTGCCACCACATCCGTCCTCGCGGGAACACGTGTCGGCGAGTTTGGCGGCAGAAGCTTCTTTGTAGGGCTGATGGCGAGGTTCCTGGCCTGCTGCCTTCGTTCTCTGGGAGAGAGTAACGATAGGGCTTTCTGGTGGTCTGTAAGGTGTAGCCGGAAGAATTCCCGAAGAATGCGCATTGTGTGCTCGGAGAACTGTATGTTCACGTGGCTTGCCGAACGATACAAATTGGGAATGAACTCCATATTCGCCATGTGCGATTCGAAGACGTCGCGGAACCAAGCAGGCGGTCTAGACGTCTGATATGGCACTATCCGGTCCTGCCGACCAGGGTGTAATACGACAAGCTTCGTGCAATTTGGTCTGCATGAGGCGGTGGATTCCCAAACGTTCCTCATCACAGTCATTCGGTAATCCACGGCCAGCGGATTTCCCAGAAGAGCATGGGGTCTCAGCACGGGGCTGGTCATGAATATCATGGACACTGCGTCATATAGGATTCATTACCTCACCTTCACTCCAGAGCTTCTCTTGGGACATGAAATCCAAAAGTATGAGAGCTCCAAAGGAATGGGCATGAAAGACTATTCGGCCACAGTTCTGCTGCATCTGGTCTTTGATTGTCTGCCAGGCGTGCCGCATGAAAGCCACTTCGTCAGACGCGATCCGCGGGTGAAATGCCGCGTGGAACCGAAGCCAGTCGAAAGTTAGGTGGCGCCACGAGTGGGAGCCCATAGGGTCAGCCTTATTGATCCACCACCCCATGCATGCACCGTCGTCGTAGATGCCACCATTGCCTGGCACGAACACGTACAGATTCGGCGCTGAAGGCGATCTGGTGTTGGACGTTGGGATCAATTCGACCAGTCCAAACGGGGAAGAGGCTGTATCGAGATATCCGAGTAGGCTCACTGCTATTCACGAGCACCCTCCTGTAACTCAGGGTCCGGTGCAAATTAACTGCGGGAGAGTCAGCCCAAGGGCCAAAGCCCACAAGCAGCAAACCCATCAAGAGCGCGACGAAGAATATCAGCAACATCTTTAAGATGGTAGAGGCAGACAAAAAACCAAAGCAGGAACTCACCCACGACCGAGTCGTAAAATTAACGACAGAAATCGCCTCTTTTAGCAAAACACCCCATAAATCGATGGATGTGTCCGTGAGAGATACACTTACCAATATTCGAATTCGTTGTATGCTTTACATTAAAAATCGAACGCACAGATGTCGGAACGTTTCTAGAATTCGCTTTCTGTCTCGGAGGTGCCGACTTCAGATTGGCAGTCGAACATACAACGCCTTTCCCTCAGACATGGACAGCTGCTGCAGTCGAAAACGGGGTCCGTGTCCACGAGGAAACTCGACTTCACCTCCAAGTGCTCCAGGCCAGGAACGCCTTCAGGGTGCGTATCGAACCAGCTGAGAATGACATGGTGGGCCGCGCCAAGCACTTGAAGACTCGACGGCAAAAACCCCTCCTCGATGGTGGGAAGCGGATCCCCAAGACACATCACCTCGAGCCTGTGAGGCAGCACCCCCGGCCCCAGACACAGGTCGTACTCCTCGCCCAGCTCCAGATGGAGCAAGCCCCCAGGCAACGAGCCAGCAGTCAATCGATGTTTGAACGAACTGGGTAGTCGTAGTACCTTCAGCGTGGCAGGCAACGTTCCGGGCTCGATTGTGTAATTCCACTCGTCGGAAAACCACATGTCGAGCACTGTGAGATTCGGAAGGCATGTCAGCCTCTCAGCGTAACTAGACCCCAAGTGCAGGCATCGAAGGCTCGACGGAAGGCGCGCCTCCGCGAAGCTTACAGAGAAGGAGTCAGTCAAGATCAAGGAGGACAGGTCTGGTAGCACACCTTCATCGAGCCGCCAAGTCACGATCTGTGCCCCCAGATCATCGATGACGCGGATGGATTTGGGCACCGCCTCGAGGGGAAATTCGAGCAACTGCCCATCAGCGAGGCACGGTAGCGTTAGGTGCAGCAGGCCGTCAGGGAGCACGCCCACCCCGATATCGTTGCCGAAGAGGCTGCCCATCATTAGACACTTCAGAGTGGGTGGGAGTGCCCCTGGGGGGATGGGCTGATCAAAGTCGATTCCTAAGCTTAGGATGGTCAGGCTAGACGGCAGGCACTCCAGTGGATGGTTGAAAAGGTCCCCAAGGTGGAGACTAGCAAGGCAGGACGGCAGCAGATCTTTGTCACAAGACCTCCACACTCACTTTCGAGACTTTCGTTGAACTCGTCAGGAAGGGAGAGACTGACGAGGGTGTCTGGCAGGCCTGTGAACATATGAACGGATGAAGAGTCGATGTGAAGCTCTGAGAGAGCAAGGGGCAGGAGCGTCAGCCCTGACAACGGCTCAGTTAGTGGGCAGAACAGCTCAGACACAACAAGACTGAAGAGTTCCGCCGGCAACGCATCAGTCTCCAGCGCCACAAGGCAGTCCACCGAGAGGCACTTCAAGCCCGGCGGGAGGCACCTAGCGTGCAACTTGACGACGCCTTTTAGGTGTATCACGTGCAGGGAGTCGGGAAAGCGCTTAAAGACAATTGGCTTGCAAGGCGTGTATATTTCGAGGGTGCGGAGCTCGACTAAAAACGGCACGTCTTGCCACTCGAAGAATTCTCCCACAGATTCGATGATAAGGTGGTTGACAAGGTCCAGCGTTAGGCCCCTGTCCACTAGATGTCTTAGAGCCTTCACGGACTCTACATTCCTAAGACAAAGCTTGTTCAGAGTCAAAGTGCTCGCCCACGAAGGGTCAAACTCATCCGTGGTCCTCAGTGACAGGGATCTCACTCGCCGCTGCAGCTGTGGGGTCATTTCACTCAAGCTTCGAGCTGTGGTGTGACATGTGATAGACGTGCGAGACATGAGTTCACAGAGATGTCGGTTACACTGGCTGTGCTCAGCACCTCGGAGACTCACCTCAGTTTTGAGATTGTTCGACACCTTAAGCCAGAGCAGAATGATAGGACTTCTTCGAAGACGGAAACCGGAAGTGAGTCCATTTTGTTTTTTCGATTTCATCATCAAGTCACGTAGGTCACATCATGACTTGGCCTCTGATGCCAGCCCCTTTCGGGTTAGCGGCAGCCTGGTTTCCGCCCATACTGCCTGCTCCGGATTCCACGTGAACGCGCCTATGGTCGAAATGCAGTGCACTCACTTGGCAGAGAGAAGGAACTCTCGATACAATGTCGATGTTGGGGAGTACTGCATCCAAAATGTAAAATATTGACTATGAACCCGCATGTTACACGACTGACTGATAGACGTTATCCTGACCAGATGCGTGACGGCCTTCACACACGATTCTTATAGGCAAAGGCCTGTTGGTCCTGAAATCCGGGAAACCCTGGGGGTGGCGCTGGGATGCCCGCTGCCGGCGCCATGAATCCAGCGCCCATCCCGGTCATAGAAGGGGGCGGACCCTGCACTCCAGGAGTCATGAACGGCGGGTACATTTTGGCTAGCTGGTAACGCCAGTTCTCAAACATCTTCTCGTAGAGCTTAGGGTCCATAGTGGGGTGGTTTGCCATGGCTGAGTACATCAACCCGTTCATCTTGTCCGGCGTCATGGAGGGTGCTCCCCAAGAGCTGCCTAGCTTGGCAATGTCTTGTTGGTTTCGCTCGAATATTTGTTGGATGTCCTTGATCCCCTCAACCACTCCAGGACTCAGCCCACTCTGAGCGAGAAGTTCGTTCAGTCGATCCTGATCCGCTGGCGGAAGGCCAACTTGTTTAAAGCGCTGCTCCTTGTTTGGCTCCGAGTCACCATCCTGATGCGCCGCTTCCGATTCCACAGCAAGTGCTTCAATCTTCTCCCTCAGCGGCTTGATCTCGTCTCGGACTATCTGCTGGAACCGGGTGAACCTTTCTCGTTCATGGGCGCCCTCCTCATCTGGATCCTCAAGTCCCTTTGCAGACAGGTCGTCGTGTTCTGTTTGCAAAAGCCTTTCAGGTCTGTCAAAGGACTCAAACCTCGACAGACGAGGAAGTTTTGCAAGTGCCACGGCAGTCAAGAATGCTAGCCACATGAAGGTATGCATACCTCAGAATCCTCCATGTCCGAAGGAGCCAATCACCATCTCTCATTCCGAACGTTGTTTACGGTGAAAAGCTTGGTTTCGGTTTCATTAGGACTCTTAGAAGTTTTTGGTCGGTTTGTCTTTTAGTGTACACATCTTCAATCCGATCAAAACGGTTTCATTGAGTCACCAGTTCATGTTATTGAACATTGATGCCATGTCATTGACCATAGTAACTGCGAACTGACCTTGGGCCATCACCTCTCCGGCTGCGTTCATGATGTTGGCTGGATCTAGGGCCGAGGGTTCGACGTCAACCATTCGGCTTTGGATTGGTTGGCCGGAGTTGAACCATACCGATGACCTCAGCAACAGCTCTATCTCTTTGTCGGAAGGAAGCACACACAAAAAGTTGACTTCTTTCCCTAGCGAGGGGCCTTTTTCGATGTGGGAAATAGGAATGAGATACTGCAAGAAGCACAGAGCGGCACGCTCATCAGTGCCCGTGGGGAAGTTGCAGACTACGCACGTCTTCGCAGGGTCCCACCCCTCGGGTGCAAAGACGTTCTGTAGGCCTTTCGCCACCGAAATGCTCTGCATAGGTTTCACTTGGATGGCAGGTTGTGGGTCCGGCGGACGTGGAGGCCGGTTCTTGCCCACAACGAATGTCATGTGGTATTTGTTGCTGCGTTCGACAGGAGGCATGCGGATATCTAATAATATCTAGTTGACCACAGAGAGTGTTCATGCAGAACGGCTGCCGTAGGCAAACCGGCAGAACGACTTCGTTAAGAAGTTGGACGATATTTCGACGAGGGTTTCCGTTTCGCTGACAGAATAGTCGGAAATGACTAGTTTAAAATAGAGTTTGAGCTGAAATGTGCCCTTTCAACGACACCTTCGGCTACAGCCACGCTGATCATAGTAGCCGGTCTGCAGATCGGGGGTTTCAGCTGCAAGTGCAGTTCGACAGCTCTCGGCAAGCAATGCCAACGCATCATGGGTTCCATGCCAAACCGCGGAGGTCGATGCACAGGGCTGCTCCGTATGCCACGTTTGCTGCTGAGTCGCTGTTTAAAGAGAACCGTCCTCCAATGAACGACAGACCGCATTACGCGCATGAGTACATCCCGCCACAGCGCCCTTTCTCAAGAAAGGAGCGACCGGAATTTGCCTTCCCCTGGACTTCGAGCAAAACCACAGCGAAGTGTGAGTCCGCGCTTTCAAGTCCACTTTCAAAGGAGTTTCTGTATCCTGACAATCATTTCGCTGATTGGGGTCCGAAGCCGGTAGGTCTGGAGACACGAATGTTTGACAGCACGGTTCGGCCGCCAGAACTACGAGCTGATGCTCGGTTCATGAAGTCAGCACTGTCAACGCCCTATATTACTCCCAAGATAGCCCCGATCGAGCGGGGTCCAGTCGTCGCTCAACCCTCGTTTGGCCCTCGTACTTGGCTGGACGAAGAGGCGCGAGCTATGCCTGAAATGCTCCGCCCGGAACCAGTGGATTACGAAGAGCTGACTCAAAAGGCGTTGGGCTCTTTCCTTCTCTGCGTGAGTGTCGCTCACATCGCTGATCCAGTCTTCAACCGTAGTCGTCCTCGCATGGGTGCTAAATTTCACCTTCTCTTCCTCCAGTAGAATAGGTGAGCCGCTCGTGCATGCACAATCCAGTTGGAGTTCTTCCCGTGTTCGCAGGGGCTGGCGTGCTGATCGCTCTTTGTAAACGATAACCATCGTCATTTTTTTGGGTGTGGATGTTGGCAGAAAATACGGTGCATCTCCAGACATCTACCATGAATATTCGTGCATGAAACTCGTACTGCATCTTGAGGATATGTTAAAAACCACGTCAATCCGATTTCCAGGTTACTGACACAGGCCGTGACGCCTGCCACGTCAGCATGATTTCCTGGATTACGTCTGAATTATAATCTTGCATAAGACAACAATGGAGCGGACAGACCAGGTGTCCATGATCAGCGCCGGTAAGGGCAAGCTAGGAGTGGAATCAGAGTCCAAGCGTGAAGTGCAGAGAGCCCGTAACCGTCTCAGCGCACATAAGCACCGTCAAAAACTGAAGGAAGGCATGGAGGTTCTGCAAGGCCAGGTTGAGGAGCAGAAGAAGAGACGAATCGCTGCTGAGGCGCAGGTGGTTTACTTGCAGCACCAAAACGACGACCTCCAACAGAAATTGGAGGGCGCGAAGCAAAAAACGACAGAGCTGGAGGCTAAGATCCAGGCGTGGTCGATGCTCCACAACTTTGGAAGAGAACGGGGATTGGATTTTTTACCTACCTTGCAAAAGATTGTCACGTCTGAGGATCAAATCCCACCCGGCCCAACGGCAGCCACGGTCGATAACGCCATAACAATGCTACAGAGTTGTGTGAAGAAGGAGGACGAAAATTAACATGGTCTAGAGCTGTGTGAGGAACATACTTAACAAACCAGTAAAGCCGAAGTTGACGCTTTACATTTGCGCCAGGCTCTCCAGGTCCGCCTCCGTGACGTCCATCTGCGGCGCTCGCGTTCGGCGGCGCTTGGGGTGCCTGACTGCTGTGAGCTCCCTCTCCACCTGACGCCACCTCTCTGTCAGACTTGCCAACCTGGCCTTGTCGATCTCCAGGTCTCTATGGGCCAGATGGAGTTCCTTCGACATTTCCTGCTCTTCCTTCAGAACTGGGATGCCATATCCTTCGACTCACCCTCAGTTTGTAGACGGGTGAGCCCTGCCTGTGCTCTCTCCAGCTGCACTTCCGCTCGCTTGCGCGCCACTCCAGCAGACTCCACGTGTTGATGCAGATCTTCTGTCGACTGGTCCAGTTGGCTGATGGTCGGCAGCTCCAAGACTAGGGTCAGACGTCCCCTTGCCACCTTACTGCGCTGTCTCAGTTCCTCCCGCGTTTTCTCCAGCTGCAAACGGCGGCCTGCGGTCGTACACAACCTCTCCTGCAGCTCCTGCCTGCGCGTTTCAGCCTCAGCCATCAGACTCTGTATCTTTCGGACAGCTCTGCGTCGAGTCAGAGTCTCCGCGGCGTCTTGAGAGGTCATTTTGGATTGGATGTCCCCTTTCTGAAGATTGGCAGCTTCAGCCTGTCGGCGCAGACGTTCCCGTTGGTGCGTCAGCTCCATCATACGCATCTCCCTCTTCTCCACCAATGTTTGCACCTCCACCCTTCTGTTGAAGGCCGCCTCCGTCCGTTGGATGAGAAGCCTCTCTCTAGTGCGAAGGGCCTGGCACCTGTCAATCTCTACCTTAAGTCTCTCTCTCGATTGATGCAGTTGCTGAGATATTTCCATAGGACGAAACTGTCACGCAGACGACCCCTCCCCTGAATCCAATTCCTAATCATACACTCATAGTTATTCTTCATTTCGTTTGATGCGACGTTCAACTGTGGATCTTCTTGGGGACGTCCAAGCTCGGAGCGTCCTGGGTCACTCATCAGGCTTTATGAATCGCCATGTAAATATCTATTGCAGAGGAGAGACGTCGGAGAACATGCTCCTCTACTGCATACACAGCCCTGAGATGCCCAGCTTTAAAGAGACCAGCCAGGTAGTTGTCCCTGAGGACACTGAGCTGTGTGACGACTACGCAGAGCTGTTCGTGTTGAAAAGGGCTATGTCCAAGCTGGCCGAGGTGCAGTTTCGGTCCACCTTCACGCTTCACACCAGATCTGAATATGCCGCACACTGGTCCCGCGATTCCAGTACGGAAAGAGCAATGAGTGAGTGCAGGGGAGCCGCCACACCAGATCGGGGTTGGCGAACTGCCAATGAGACTCCAATCGGAAATAAGGGCTTGATATTGTCTTGCCGGTACTTGATGAAAATGATGCCTCGAGGACGAGTTGAGCTGGCTGCACCACAGGGGCCATCCAGCCTTAAGTGTGTTCTTACACCGGAGGTCCCTGATGACTCCTTCTTCCTCGAATCGGCTGATCTTGAACCGGTTCGCGTGGTAGTCCTCAAATCTGGCCAACGAGTGCAGCTACGGATGTACGATTCTGACAGATCTCTAATCTCTCAGCAATTAATCGCAGGCAAGGAAGTCATGGAGCTGCTGATGCTCAAAGGGCTGATCTCAGGTCTGCGGGTCGTTCATGACTTCCTCAGCCGCCGGAAGCAGTTTCAACATGTTGAGGTCTTCATTGATGACCACCAGTTGCTGACTGTGCTTCACGTCCTCAGGCGCGATGGATCCCTCCCAACCAACATTGGCGTCCCATACTTGATGAATGCTGAAGGGGTCGAGGCCTGCATCAGCTTCAGCCGTCTGATGAGCGCCTTTCCCCACCTGACTCTGGAGCTAAGGCCCAGCGACTACCTGCTATTCCAACTGTCAGGCCGTCAGAACTCGGAGTGCAGCATTTGCCTGAGTCTTATCCAGCACGACTCTAACGTAACACATTGTGGGCACGTCTTTCATAACGCGTGTTTGGGCCAAGTGTTGTCTCTGCAGCGGTCGAGTGCCAAGTGCCCGCTGTGTAGGGCTACGCTGACAGCCAACGAACTGCAGGTTTTCGGTTCCTAAAGGCAGGTTCGAGCTTTTTATTCATGATTGCAAATTCGTTTTACCGCTTCGTTCACTGCTATACCTGTGTCGTACCAAGACTTCTGAATATTGTCCAAATATTGGGTGAAGCTAATATCCGAAGCGTATCCATAAATAATAGATTTTCGCAGTATTTCCACATCGATGGAGTCGCTCGATCAGGGCCTTCACTTTCTCCTTCCCCTTGAGGAAGCAAAGGAGTTAGACCAATGCATGCGTCTGCTCAACGCAGTGCCACGAGCCCAGTTCACGGAAATGCTCAACATGAGATCTTGGGTGGTGGAGGACCCCAATCAGTTGATCCTCACTCCAACCAACGATTCCGGCAGTTTCATTCGAATCTGGACCAGTCGCCTGACAATTATGCGCGCGTTGGATGGACACACTGCCGCCATTCAGTCCCTGTGCCGAAACATCTTGGAAGCTGAGGTGTACAGAGCTGAAAAACACCACGACGGGTTGTATGTGTTCACGATTGTGGAGCCCATGGTGTTTGTATTCCCCGATGAACCACAGGGGAAGGAAGATCCGTTTAGATACTACCAACGACAGTGCGCTTCGCGCCAAGAAATCGCGTGGTTCAACCAGGTGACGTTCATGAAAGCGATGCCTGACCACGACTCAATACTTCCGACCTTCAGTCGCAGCGACGATGTGCTACCAAGCGAGGAGGCCGAGCCACCTTTTTACAGACGAAAAGGGCTGCTAGATGCCATGCTAGGAAGTTGCGTGTGGCCGTCGCCAGAATTTCGACAGCAGTGGTTCGTTGAGGGACCGAAGAAACTATTACGGCGTATCTTGGTGCATCCCCATGAGTTGATGCTGCTGATGCAGTCGGTACGCGAGAGCAGAGTTCTCTTGTACCACCTTGACACCTACTTTGCTTCTGATCCGGTGGTACATTTGCAGTGGTTGAAGTTCTGGGGCAGTGATGCTTGGATGACAATTCTGAAGGAATTGGCACCGGTTGCGAGCTCCGAGGGATGTCAACCGGTTACACCTGAGAGCATAACCACATGTAGTGTCGCCAAACGGGTGGACCAGGCATCTCCAAGGCCCTCATTTCCAGCCAGGAAGGTTGGCGACCCCAGCGGCTTTGCTGGATCAGACTGCACACCTATGAACGTCGACGTAATCTGGCGCCCTCCGCGAGAGGCGGCGAGGTCGCCCGCCTACACAAGCGGAGGGTTCCAACTCAACGACAACCAGTGGAGCGCGATTGTTGTTGGGGCGGCTGGAAGGCCTAGAATCATAAATGAATGAAGTCATTGCATAATTTCCAACTGCGCTCATTAAAGCGGCAGATATGTGTGTCGTATTTTTTTGTGACTACATCATGTGCTGTCTCGTCTCGTCTCGTCTCGTCGAAGCTCAGTTATCCCATCGCTGTAGGTGTGTATCTTAGTGGAATGCCATCAATTCGCAAGAAACTAGGAAATTTTTGCCGCTCGGCACATGTCGTCCTCCGAGCTATATCGCCTCAACGAGTTGGGTTGGCCAGATTGGGACTTTGAGGCTTTCATACGCTCGCGAAATCATCTCCGGTCTGATGATCAGCAAACCAAGGCTAGATTGCAGGAATGGGATTATCAGCCTGTCGAAGCCGACACGAGACTCCACATGGAGGTTCCTTTGGAGGACAGGGCGTCTCGCAAGCGTACTCGACCCGCCGAGAGCCCCGTCACGATGTGCTTACGTCAAAGCTGGGCGCTCCGTACCGGCGGAGAGGAGTTAGGACCTAAAATGCGTCGTCTGCGCTACTCAGAGTCCACATGTGACCAAGAAGGCCGACGATTTCCCATTGACTTTCGCTAGTGCGTGTTGCGCTTGGCATTTCGCTGTTTGTCTTGGCCAACTTGACGTGTCCATTCGCCATTCGCTGTGTTCCATAGAGCTCTAGGTTCCATTGATACTGATTCATTGTACACTTGAGCATATTCCTACGTGCACTGTATTCAACTATCTGTCTGTCATACGTGAGTGGGGGCAGTCATTGCGCTTATACGTGCACTAGATTCGACCACTATCTATGTCTATCATACGATCGGGGGCGGTACGTCTCTCGGCGGTCCCGATCCTGCCAGCCGCGGTCTCGACGGTCATCTCTGCGCTCTGGGTCTCGACGTTCGTTGTCTCGACGGTCTCGGTCGTTGTCACGCCGGTCGTCGCGATCTCTGCGGTTGTCCCGGCGGAAGTCTCTGTCGGGTGATCGACGACGAGACTCGTCCTCGGGGTAATAGGACCGACGCCTACCCGATCCGCGAACATCGTCCCTCTCTTTGTCCTTGATGCGGTCTTGGATAATTCTAACCGCCTGCTCACGGTCTGCTTTGTTAGAACCAAAGATAAGAAGTCGTCCTTCAGTGTCGGAAATCTTCTCTCCATCAAGGAAGATGAATGTGCTGGTTTTCTGTTCAACGTTCCTCAGACCCGCGCCCTTGCAACCGGTAACGTAGGCCACGAACTTGTCTGGGATAGGCAGAACGGCAACGTCGTCCCTGTTGCTGGTGTCAACGGACACCAGTTTGGTGCGTTGTTGACACAGCCACTCCAGGTACTCGCGAGCCCGGCGACGCTCATCCTTTAGTCCAACGATGAACGCGTAGGGACCGACATACTCCAGAATCGCAGCAGCGGCAGCTGCCAGCTTCTTCCTCGTGGAGCCAAGCTTCCCAAGGGCGTATGAGTAATTCTCTTCGGCGATCTCGACGATGTCGTGATCGAGGTTGTCTGATTCGGAGATAGTTTCGTTAACGTCCTTAGTGAAGTAGCCAGGGATCTTCTGATCCACTGCGCTCATCACCTTCAGCTCGGCACCCTTCCGGTGGCGTTCATCGCCGAAAATCGCCAGCCTCTCAGTGGGCGATTCTTTGGAGGACAATTCAGTGAAGAACATCAAAGTACTCCATTCTTCTTCGATGGACCGGAGACCCAGCCCCTTCCGACCTGTAACATACCCCACGCACTCGGTGGGAACCTCAAGCACCGTAAGGTCGTCGCGTTCAGCGGGATCGCAGTCAAGTCTGACGGGCCCGACACGTTGCTGCATAACGAAGTGGACGTACTGCAAAGCACGTTCTCTATTGGGCGGAGGTCCTCTGGGAGAATATGAGAAAGGCACGTCAAACAACCACCAACCTGACTTCCAGTATGGTGCTGCCAGACTCGTCCTTGGTAATGTTGAGGTCTGCTTGGCACACTCGAGCTAGCTTTTTCTTGGTACGCCCACCGCAACCGAGGATGAAAGAGGCGTCTTGGTCGGATACCTTAATGATGTCAACATGCGCTCTTGAGAGCACGGCGTCCCTCCTCAAAGGCCCCGTTGGTGATCGCGAGCGAGACCTCGAGCGTTGAGGCGAGGACCGTTGGCGACCAGGAGAGGCCGACCTAGATCGAGACCTTGACCTGGATCGCGACCTAGATCGAGACTGACGCTTCACTTCGTCTTTGCCGGCGTCACGAGGACTGTCAGGTCGCCGGGAGTCGTCGGTGTTGCCGTCCATGCACTGTGGTTCCAGAGGTTCCGCCATGAAAATACCTATTTATTCCAGCGCTACTAGTCCTATGAGATGACGCAACAGTAGAGAGAAGTGTCCGCGCCACCGCCTACTGAACGCGGGTGGGCACGAGAGCGCCATCCTAAATTACAGAGCATCCTTGTGAAGAGAAGGAGCGCCAAGCGATGCGAAAGAAGATATCCGAACGTTCAGTGCAGAGGAGCGGTCAGCTGCTTTTAGTGGTTTGAGAGCCTCAGGTTTCATTCACAGAAAGCCGTCATTACGTCACCACGGTGGGTCCAGCGCGACCAGTGATCTCGTGAATCTTGCACAACTCCAGAGCAATGTCTATGATCACCTTCAGCGCCGCCGCTGTGGGTTGAGCTGTGTCGTCCTTCTCGTATTTCTCGAAGTACACACGGACTGTAGCGCCGACTGACCCGGTGCCTGACAACCTCCAGATCATCCGACTTCCGTCTTTGAAGATGTACCGCACGCCTTGATTCGCAGCCACAGACTTGTCGACGGGGTCCGTATAGGTGAAATCGTCTGCAGTCACGACTTGATTCAACTGCAAGTAGGTCTTGGCTTCTTCTGATGTGACGTGTTCGTGAAGTCTCGTAAGGTCCGAGCAAGCAAGGGTGCGTAGATGGTCGATCACCTCGTTGGCTTTGGTGCTCTCGACTTCCTCGTAGTCGTAACGGGAGTAGTAACATCTGCCGTACTCCTGCCAGAAGCCGGTAACGATCGCTTCGACCGAGACTAACGCTTGGTTGTTTTCGTCGTTGGCATGAGCCAATATAGACAGCCAGGCCAATACCGCCCATATACCGTCTTTCTCCCTAACGTGATCTGATCCCGTACCAAAGGACTCCTCGCCACAAATGGCCATCCGCCCGGCGTCCATCAGATTTCCGAAGTACTTCCACCCAGTTGGCGTCTCGAAGCACTCAAGGCCTAGCTTAGCCGCTACGCGATCTATGGCGCATGAGGTTGGCATGGACCGAGCTACCCCGGAAAGACCGCCAGCGAAGTATGGAATGCACTTCTGGGCGTACGCCGCTATGATAGCTACGCTGTCAGACGGCGTAACAAAGAAGCCCTTTCCTAGAACCATATTACGGTCACAATCACCATCGGCTGCAGCGCCGAAATCAGGTGTATCCTCAGTCACCTCCTGCGGCGCTAACGGCTTCATTATCTTCACGAGCTCCTCGGCGTAAGTCAGATTGGGGTCGGGGTGCCCCCCGCCGAAGTCCGGCTTAGGGTCGCAATTCATGCAGCTTTTGGGCTCGCAGTTGAAGACGTCGACAAAGAGAGCCTTGGCGTAGGGACCTGCCACACCGTGCATGCCGTCGAAAATCAGCTTGAAATCTGGTCGATTGAGCAGTTTCTGAATTGCATTGAAGTCGAATATGGAGCGCATCAGCGAGACCCAAGAAGCCACAACATCGATGACTTCCACCGTGAAAGTCTCTGTGAGCTTTACTTCTCCGCAGGTGTCGATGTCAATGGGGGGAAGTTCCAGTCGTTTGTACTCGGTCAACGTCTTTGAGAGTTCGAAGATCCTAGAGGTCACAGCATCAGGTGCCGGGCCACCGTTGCTCATGTTGTACTTAACTCCAAAGTCGTTCTTGGGGCCACCTGGATTGTGCGAGGCGGTGAGCAGAATGCCACCATACAGATTCTTCTCTCTGATCACGCAAGAAGCTGCAGGCGTCGACATGAGTCCATGTGCACCGATGAGCACACGCCCCACTTGGTTGCCAGCTGCCACCTCACAGATCTTCTGGATAGCCTCTCTACTGTAGTACCGCCCATCACCAGAAACTAGGAGAGAACAGCCTTGAATCTCTTCCGCAGGGAAGCACGACATAATACTTTGCGTGAAGTTTTCCAGGTAATTCTTCTGCTCGAACACTACAACCTTCTTACGCAGACCTGAGGTGCCTGGCTTCTGGTCTTCGAAGGGAGAGGTGGTTATCACAGCCATCAGCTAATGTTGAATAGGTCGATTTCTCAAGAGACCACGTATGATTGTGGGACGGATATTGCAAAAAAACTTGAAATACCAGATTTTTCCACTTCCATTCGGCAGCACTTTTTTGAATATTATTTACTCATATAAACATGAAGATGTGACCAACGAATATTATTTACACTTTTCACCATGAGGCAGCCGATCACTGCGAAAACGAAGATCCAACCGTTCTGTCTCCATTGCAAAACTTTAAGCGAATAAATACTCAGAGAGTTTAAGACAATGGTTTAAGGGGTAGTCGCCGGATGACAACGAATCTGTACGAGCTTGTGCTATGACGACTCAAGATCTGCACTGATTGGGAACCTAGTGATGACAATCCAACTCCGATCTCTCGTGGAGACTTCCTTAGATGTCTGATATGCTTAGTCCCTTCTTATCATAGGCACCTATCTTGGAGTGGTGGAGGGAATACTGTCGTCCAGCTATTGGAGTTCTTGATGATCTCCTCGGAAATGCCGAAAGAACCATGTACTCGGTCCCTCCTTATCATAGGCGCCCATCTCGGAGCGGCTCTGTTTGGGAGGGAATACTGTTCGTCCAGCTATTGGAGTTCTTGATGATCTCCTCGGAAATGCCGAAAGAACCATGTACTCGATCCCTCCTTATCGTAGGCGCCCATCTCGTAGCGGCTCTGTTTGGGAGGGAATACTGTTCGACCAGCTATTGGAGTTCTTGATGATCTCCTCGGAAATGCCGAAAGAACCATCTACTCGGTCCCTCCTTATCATAGGCGCCCATCTCGGAGCGGCTCTGTTTGGGAGGGAATACTGTTCGTCCAGCTATTGGGGTTCTTGATGATCTTCTCGGAAATACTCGATCCCTCCTTATCATAGGCGCCCATCTCGGAGCGGCTCTGTTTGGGAGGGAATACT